>NC_143559.1:83098970-83405441 GCF_054136105.1 Typopeltis vanoorti
TCTTGGAGTGATGGTGGACAGTGGACTAAAGTTCCAAGGGCACATTGCACATGTTGAAAAGACTGCACATCATACTGCTGACATGATAAAAAGTACATTGACATATAGGGATAAGGAGGTAGTGGTGCATCTATATAAGGCATTGGTCAGACCACACATGGACTACTGTGCTGAGATTTGGTCGCCTAGTTTTTCGTTGTGATGTGGAAACACAATAGAAGGGCCAAAGAGGAATTACCAAAGTGATATCAGGACTCTGGAATGTTGGTTATGAAGGGTGTTTGAGAGAATGTGGATTACAGAGGTTAGTGGATAGGAGGAAAAGAGGAGATATGACAGAGACCTTCAGTTAAGGGATTCTATCAGATTAATACAGAAGAAATTATAAAAAGATTGGATGTTAAGTTGGCAAGAACGAGAAGGTATCTCTGGAGGCTGCATAGAGATGTGGTGAAAAAGGGTATGAAGAGTAGATTTTTTATGTGGGGAGTTGTGAGTGGAATGCATTGCCAGAGTACAGGTAGTGTAAATAACTTCAAAGCTCATTATGATAGACATGTTTCTGGTTGAGTGGGCCTCCCATGATGAGTCTGTTGGTTATCATGGAGGTTACCAAATACTCAATTTCAATATTCTGAAAGAAGCAACATAAAAATTGCAGCTTTCTTCATTTTCAAAAAGGTGTCTAGGATGAAGGAATGAAAATAACAGAATGGAACCTATTTTGCTTTATACCTATCTATCGAGTTATCTCTCATAAAAATTTAAAATTTTTATTTGGTCTCCCACTTTTTTTTTTTTTTTTTTTTTTTTTACGTGACACCTCCAAGGAGGAGTCCAAAGACTCATCGAAGGAGGGTGTCTCTCCATCACTCAATCCACCAACTACAGCGAACCACATCTTCACCAATGCAATCTACTGCCCACCACCACCATTTTCACAGAGAATCACAAACATCCATGCCCATAGCAGGATTCAGACCTGCAGCCTTTTGGCAGAAGAGCAGATATGCCAACCAGGCCGGCTTCAATACATATACTAACATATATAAAATGCACAAAAAATCAGACGTGCATTCAACCCATGGCCTGAAGGGTACAGTAAAATGGAGTAAAAGAGTCCTGGGAACACCTAATAAAACATCTTTAAAAAAATTAGCCTTGTCTGAAAATGCAAATAAGAAATCAAAAAGTATACACTGTGAGTATTAAAATGGCAATAAAAATCCAGAAATTAGACAACCTTGAAATAAACTGTGATTAATTTTAAACCTCTGAAACTAAAAATTGTGTGGATCTACTGAATAAAAACTGGCTACCATAATTAATAGAATGTCAGGAAAAATTTTTCTTATACCTAAAGAATAGGGTAACCAATTAACTCACTTTCATAAAATATAAAATTATGCAGCTTTGATTTTTAATTTAATGATTTCACATGGTATGATTCCATTATGCTTTCCTAAAGATGGCAATCAGTACATGATTGCCAAAACATAGTGATATCCTGAAAGTTTAGTGGAGTTAATAAACTATATTTATGTGATATGACATGAAAACTGGCTTTACAGTAAAATGTTTTGAAAATTTTAATAGCTTGAAATAAAAATTAACAAACAAATGAAATTATTTTATATACTTACTCATTTTTAATTTAAGGGGATGATGACCACTTCGTATTCTACTAGTTACCACTTTTGTGCCAGCTTCAGATATACCAACATCACTACTTTTGCTTGATCGAGCTCCTGAAGATTGTTCTTCTGTTTCCATCACAAAGTCACATACCTGTTCCTTTTTAATAGGTGCTACTGTTACTGGTCCACAAACACCTTCTTCAGTATTTGATGACACAGGAAGCTGCTGAAGTCCTCCAATAGCAGCAGACACAGCTATATTCATGAAACTATCACTATCAATATTTAACTTTGAATCACTATACTGCAATTTCAAGTCTTTATATATGGCAGTATATGATGGAAGCTCAATTTTATGTTCCTCAACACAAGAGAGAAAAAAATATAGACAACCGGAGTTCTGCTGATACAACTGTTCATTTGCAAGGTGTTCTTCAATACACCCAGTTTCAAGGGCTTTCCAGTCCACAAAAGTCAGAAGAGTTCGTAGGTCATTTTTTCTATTTGTTAAATCAGTTGTCACCCAACGTGCAATAAACTTTAAGAGATTTGTCTGAGGAATAGAAATACTTTTATCAGAAAGAAATTCTTCAACTTTTTGCAAAGCATACTGCAAAACCTCCTCTTGTTCCAGTACTTCATTTATATGGGTTTGAATATAATGTGTTGAATTTTGAAGAAGGCCCGGAATATTATATTTTGCAGCCATCTCTCGTACAGTAAGACAGTTAGTCACGTCAATATATCTATCAAGATATTCAGCACAATAGTGCTTCAGCTTGGCAACTAGAAAATGGTTTGCAAGTCGAAGAAGATCTACTACATTATTTTGATCAACAACTACATTACCAGTATACATGTAAGTCAATAACAGCTGGAAGGCTTCGGTATTCTGACATGTTATACTTAATTTTTCCTTTAAAGTTTTATGCATCTTTAAAACAGAATCAAAATATGGACTACATGCTGCCAAAACATTCCGATGTGCACGAAAATACCGCCCTTGCACGTGCAAAATTATATCACAAAACCGTCCAGCTTCACGCTGCGTGTTTAACTTTTCCAAAATATTATTTCCCTGTTGATTTTCAATAAAATTAATTGCATTAGGTGGTAATAAAGCAGGGGTGGCCATTCTGAGTACGTGGGCTTTCTCCTAATATATATTTCATATATTTCTTGGGTACATCTCACATTTTCCTAAATAAAAAATAAAAAAATAAAATAAAAAATTTGAAGCTTTATATATTTACGTTATCCAAAAAACTAATTTTGTACAAAAGCAGTCCACATGTTACTTGATATTATTCTTATTTTATTTATTTTTTTTTTTTTTCCCCAGTAACACTAGGTTGCTGTTTACATTTTAAATCCCCGCAAATCAAACTTCTTCTCACTGGTTGATCATCTGTACTAGAGGGAGAATCTCTTAATCTACTTTTGTAAATTTTCATAAAAAATCAGATTTTCCTGATACTCAGAAAATTAACGCATGACTATTAGTATAAAAAATTTACGAGTTAACCAGATATCTCTCATAAAAGATTTAATATAAAGAAACATAAATTTACCTTTTTAATTTCATAGATAATTATATCCGTTACCGCACCCCTACACCTACTTAGAGACAAAGTCCACCTAACGGCAGAAGAGTAAATCGAGAAAAATTCAAATCGAATACAGATGAATAAATTTTACAACTAAAGCAACCAAATGTTATTTTCGTGAAATCGAAGCCTATTTTAAGAATAATAAAGTTTAAAAAATATTAAACTTTAGCTAGGCTGCCTTCAGTACGTGCTGCTATAGATGTGGGACGCAATCTCTTTAGAAGATGGATACCTCTCAAGAGATATGCTATAATCGCAAAAAAGACATCAAGAAGGTACATTTCGGTACACAGGGGCGCGCCGGCTATATGTGCAATGTGTGCGACGCACACAGGCGCCAGGATAGTAAAGACGCCAAAGAGGAGGAAATACTTAAAAAAAAACGTTTTTTTAAGTGATTTTTTTATTGGAGGGGCGCCAACTAAAGTTTTGCACACAAGCGCAGGACACTGCTGGCACGACCCTGTCGGTACATATAATAATCCATGCGATATATAATGCTCTTAACATTGGCACATATGGATGCCAATGTTTACATTTCAAGCTTACGTTTTTGTCAATTTTTAATTCTAAAAAAATAATAGAATTGACGTTTTCGATTTCCCGGTAGTCACAGTTTAAGTTGCAGTAACCATTTCTATTTGTAGGACTGATCCTTGAAACACTTTTACCTTGAAGTACAGTCCCAATTATGTAAAATAAAAGAAAAGAAAATAATCAGCCAATGCTTTTTATTCCTTTATAGGGAATAAAGGAATAAATGAGAGGCCTTATAACCCCCCCCCTCCCTATTTAGCATTTTTTTTTTCTGGAGACTGATTGGGCAGTTAAATCTTCACCGGTAACCAATCAGAGATAATGGTCTATGACTATCACTAATTGCAAGCGATGAAGACGTGGGCAAACAAGTGCTGCCATCTCTTAGTACCTAACCCTAACAGGATATGTAAGTCTGAAACACACACACACACACACACACACACACACACACACACACACACACACACACACACACACACACACACACACACACACACAAATGAACATTAAGGTGTAAGGAGGAGACTCTTTTTCCTCTTTACAAGTCCTTGATGTAATTCCACCTACGCTACTGTGTGATTTGGTCTCCTGAATTCCAAAGGGATATATATATATATATATCCCTTTATATATATATATATATATATATATATATATATATTAGTGAACAGGTAATTATATATATATATATATATATATATATATATATATATATATCCCTTTGGAATTCATTTTGTTTCGCATTATATATATATATATATATATATATATATATATATATATATATATATATATATATATATATATATATATATATATAATATATATATATATATATATATATATATATATATATATATATTAGTGAACAGGTAATTATATATATATATATAATTACCTGTTCACTAACGTTTGGAACGTTTGAGTTTTGTAGGGTCACGCTTACTGTGAATGCATGTCATATAAATTGTTGAAATGTTATACGTGGATGCGTGTCAGTTTTATCGAAATAAAGGAAATGAAATATTCCCACCTGATTTTCAATATATTAAAATAAAAAAGTTGATCCACATCACTAGCATCAGATGTCTAATCAACAGAAAAAAAAAATCTGGATTCCTTCACTTCATTAATAAAATAGTTTTGTAGAGCTACTTATTTGTAGAGTTCCTGCTGCAACCTTAATACTGATAGTTTTGCAAATAAAGTTTTTCAGAAATCATCAACCTCTGCTAGATACTCTGCACATGTTAAGAAGATGCCTTGCGACTAGAATTCGTGTATTCGTCGTGGCCTCTCGTACCAAATTTTACATTAGAAAGCAGCTTTGCACTTTGGTTGGAAAGATCTGAATTCCAGTTCTGTCACTGAAGTGGCAGAAATTTTTTCCTCCCAGAAACAAGGGATTTCATCCCCTAAAGTATGTAAACCTGCCAAGGAATAGACAATTAAAATTTTTGTTTCGCATTAAGACGGTGACATGAGTAACTAAACACTGAGCTAATGGATATGTTGGTGGTGATAATTGCATCCATCTTCACTGCGTCTAGTTCTTTGAATCTTGATATAGCACTTATTGTCTTGTCGGAAATAAAAAATCTTCTGCGAGACCTTTCACTTTTTCGCTTGCTGAAATGGGATAATTAGGCCTTGGGTTGTTTTAGTTATATCACTGTAAGAGACAAGTCCAGAGTTTACTGGAAGAATCTGATATTGATTCGCAATCTCTGCAAAATCCATCACATGTAGAAGTTTGTACTAAGCAGAAAGCTCGTTGTCCTTGAAATGTTAACTTCACCCATGTACATGAAATCCACAATCATTTTTAGATGTGTATTTTACTCCTTGAAGAGTACAGTGGAACGTTTATAAGGATTCTCGAAAAATTAACTCCAAAACAGTGCACTACACACAAATAGTACTTCTGTGAGCCTTTTGGCTCTGTAATACTGTTGTACAATATTCCCAAAACAACTAATCAAAAACAGTTAACATATTTATTTGGTGATTATTTCTCAATTAATTTTTTCCAGTTCCCATCTTTTATAAATTAAGTAGAGTTGTTCGTTTAGATTTAGAATCAGTAATTAATACGGTGGATCAAAAATGGATGTCAATCACAGATTTACTCTGATATCAGATTAGAATAGGAACACATAATCTCAATAAAGAAGTTTAATTAAAAGGGAAAATTAAATATAAATAATTCGATTTACGTTTCTTAAACCATTATTAGGGTATAATGATTATTAGGGATATTTTTCTGTGCAGCAGCGAGAATTCCAGAATAAAATTTCTGTAGAGATAACTATCGTTTATACGCGGGGATGATTTCTTGCGCATCGCCGAGTATTTCCAAAACGAGTAAAATGGGAGACTTATAAGATGGGGTAATAGAGGATGCATTCCTAAACGAGCGAGATTCCGATCTTCCAAGATTAATTTCATCGAAAATACATCAATGTTTCACACATATTAAGGTATAAGAGTTGTAAATAAAATATTTACCATACAAAAAAACAAATAAATATTACGAGTAGTTCTTTATTTTCGTACATCGCGCAATTCTGCCGAAAAATATTCTTGCTTTTATTTCTTCAGTGACCGCCAGTTTTCTGCATAGTACACCCCAAGAAGTCTTATTTTGTAGTTCTGAAAGCAATGCCTCACCAAAGCAAGGTGGAACGGTCTTTTGGCGGGTTTAAACCCAAGCATTTTTCTCTTCGATGGATGTCTAGGTACGATTGGGCATACACTTTCAAAAACTTTAAACACACACACACACACACACACACACACACACACACACACACACACACACACACACACACACACACACACACACACACACACACACACACACACACACACACACACACACACACACACACACACACACAAAACACAAAGAGAGAGAGAGAAGAGATAAACTTTAGGCTGTCATGTTTCGGTTTAAGTAAAAGAAGTGCGGATTTTAAATTTCTTGAGAATTTCAGCTAACTGATGAAATGGAGCTGATATACAGTAGAGATATGAAACCTTTTACATCAGTACTATCTTCAGAACGGTGAGCAGGTGGAGTAAATAGTAGCGTACTAACAGTTGTTTCGGATAAAACTATTTTTCTGAGAGGTTGTAAGAAGAAACTGTAGTTCTTTGGTGATCTCTTCTTCTTCTTCACTGAGGAAGAAGTGAGCACGTAAGTAAGAATGATGCCAAGCTTTTCGGGCGGTTATCTGAAAGTAGAACATTTTTTTTTTTAGATTTCTCATGTGCTTTATGAGATTTACTTAACTGTCTCCAATAATTATAATATAATAAGTGTAAGTAATTTATTTCCAGCAATTATTGGAGTAAAATAAATGGAATCTTTACATAAAGAATAAGATAACTAACTCCGAAATTTTATCTTGTCATATATTTAAAGGTTAATTATCCCTCGAAAACTAAGATTTTTTAAAGAAATGAACTGACTCAACTTCTTCCTCTTTCTTCCATCTAATTCTACCGGTGAGTCCGTGCGGTTAGCCTAGTGGCTTTGCGCTTCTCAACCATATGACTGGTGAAGGAATGTCCTGGGTTCAATTCCCGTCGACGACGTGAGGAGCTTAAGGATCTTACTCAACCATAGCCAAGTTAACCGGTCTTGAGTGTCGGCAACAGAGTTTTTCCCCCTAGTTTATCTGGGGTTTTTTCATCCGCATGCAGGCAAACCGGCCCAGTGAACACACACACGGATTACAGTCATGAATACCGCCCTTACGAGATGCGGCAGAGGAGTGGCGAGCCAGCTACATTATTATACGCCAGTAAACCTCTCATTAGGAGGGGACTCAATCCGTCCTTGGACGTATGGAGAAAATGGAAATGGATGGAATTCTACCGGATCGCAAAAAATGGTATTCAGGATTAAGATCCAGTAAGTTTTTGTAACGGGTGGGAGGGGAAAGAAGGAAGGGACTTCATTAAGGTAAGTTACTAACAAGTTCCTGTAACTAAGTTTCGATGATATGTGCTCTCTGACACGACACGTTATTGTGATGGAAATATCCATCATATGCAGGAATGGGTATTTTATGGTCGGCTACGATGCTCAATGTTGAGATGGGATATTTGGATTTACGACGTAAGCAACTAGAGCTGTCTTTGTCAGGTTTGCTTGTTTTGCAGAAGCAAAAACCCTATCACTATTGTGGGGACTGGTGGCTAACCTCCCATTCTGTTGTAAGAAATAAACGTTCCATCTTAGATGGGATTTGTGCTCAGATCCTTCCAAAAGAAGGGTAAACATCGCGATGTCCCCCTACCTACTGAGTTATACTATTCAGTCAAGTAGCGGCAATCAACCTTCCTCTATTTGTATCAAAAGTCATAACAAGTGCTAGAAAAAACATGCTCTAGACTAGTGGTTTTCAAGCTACGAAAGCAACTGATGTAACCACAAGAAAGAACATATCTTAAAATCATTTAATTTTCATGTTTCATTAAATTCTAATAATTTGCTCTTTTTCTTTCTTGTTGTTATATCAGTTGCTTTAATATCATTTTTGTTCTAGGTGATATATGTTTATCAGAACTTTCCAGACCCTATAGGTCACGATTAAAGTCGTACATACCTTTTCCCAATGTTGGGTCGCGACAAGATTTCAAATAGGTCGCCATTCTATCTCTGCGAATATTAGCATAATTCAATATTTTATTAAATTTAAGCTAATATTGTTAAGTAACCGAAACGTAAAAACAAAATAATTAAAAAAAACTTCTGTTCATAAATAACTACATTTTATAGATGTGAATAGAATATTCATTTGCTTCAAATTATCAAGAAGCACAAAATAGGTTAAACATGGAAGACCATCATCGATATCCACTTTTCTGAACAGTTCCCAGGATTAGCAACTAGCTGCAGAAAAACAAGCTCCGCCTTCCCATCACGGTAAGTAATAATGGGATTTTTAGATGAAAAACGAAAATAAATTCTGAGTTCACATGATATTCTATAAATAAAAAAAAAGAAAAAAAGGTTTGTCAGGTTCTTTGACTTCTTAGTAATTCCTCGAATTTATTTCAAAACTACCATAGAAGAGAAATAAATCTGAATTTAGAAGATGATTAAAAACTTTTGCTTAATTTACGAAACAAACAAACAAAAAATCAGCTAACGCCTCTATATTCCCGTATAGGCAGTAGGCGAGGCTGTTTAGCCTTATCTAACTTTTGGAGTCTGAGTGGGTAGTTCAATCTCCACCGGCAGCTAATCAAAGATAGCTTGCCCAAGGCTATCACTAATTAAGTGGCACGCAGTGAAGAGAGATGGCTCAAAAAGTGCCACCATCTCATGGTCCCTAATCCTAACACAATATATTTAATGTCTGAAATAATGAGGGTTCTGTGGTCGATTTTCTCGAGTTTCCGGGAGAAAAAACCCGCTTGCCCGTGCCAGAGATCGACTAAGTCGGGAACCAGTCGAAAAAAGGCTTAGAAAAATTTCCTCTAGTCGACGACTAGATTCGAAACAAAGTCTTCCTTCGTGCGGTCAAGTGCCGGATGTGCAAACTCCACGTCCACCGAGCTACACAGGCTCTTTATGAAACAATTTATTTAAAATTTTCACTTTGTGTTTATTACATAAAATCTGTATGAAATCATGCCGTTTAAATTTAATTTAAAGTAAATGTTAACCATGTTTCACTTACATTCTTTTTAAATATAATTTTTTTTATTTTATTATGATTGAGTCATGTGATATACTAACAGTGAAGAGTGAGTCACTGTAGTGGGAAGGTGGAGAACCACTGCTTTCGATGATCGCTCCAGTGATATCCTACTGCACTATAACTCACAATGATGAAATAGTAAATGACTATGTATTGTTACCATACCTTTCTCCCTCTGTTGCATGCCTAACAGCAAATGGATTCAGCACCTGACGTCTCCTTTCTAATACTCTTGTGTGGACTTCATGTTTTCTGTTCATCACACTTTTCAACTATAACGTGGAAAAGCATTGGAGATACTCCTAATAAGTTTTCTTTTCTTTTTTTTTTCTTTTTTTTTTTTGTGGGCTAAAAAAAACACTGGACTATTTCAATCCGAGAGGAGCTTTCATATTAAAATATAAAAAATGTTAGCTGTTTAAATACATAAATTTGAATTGAATTGAATAGCCATTGAATAACTTTCTTGTATTTGAGTTGTTTGCCCCTAAGAATTTACCCCTAAAATGAAATCTGCAAAACCGAATTGGCACTGGAAATTTTTTCCACTCTCCTCTGAATCCACCAACAATACATGCGACCGTATTTCACACTCGTCCACAATTCAAAAACATCAAACTCGTCGAACAATTTTTTTTTTTTAATCTTCGTTTGCTTCTCTTCTATGGTTGTACTTGAAACCTCTCTTATATGGACTTTTTCACTAAAGATGCGTTAGCTAGTCTCATACGAAGGATTAAGGTTTTTCATCAGGAAACTCGGGTTCTTTAATCCAGAATTTATACACGTCTGAAACCAAATAAATTAAGAATGCATTTAGAAACGAAGCATTAGCAAATATAAAGATAAACCACAAGAGTTTTTTTTTATAAGAAAAAAGGATGAACCGAAAAATCAGAAGTCCTTCATGAATGCAATAACTGTTAGAAATAAATCATTAGTTAAAGCTCTGTTTATAACAGCTTTGCATATTGTAAAATCAAAGAAACCGTTTACGATAGGCGAAAGTTTATTGAAGCCATGCATGATTAATATTTGCGAGGAACTGTTTGGAATATCAGAAGCCAATGAAATCAAAGAAATACCTGTGTTGAAAGATATTATTTGTCGTAGAACTACGCTGATAGCGGACGATCTCCAAGAGCAGTTAATTCAAAATATTAAAAATTCTCCGTGGTTTTCACTGCAAAAAAGATGAATCAACTGACGTTCCAACGAGGGCATCTGTTTGGGATATGTGCGATATATTGACCATAATAAAGAAGATATATTGGAAGAAATGTTGTTTTGTTTAGAATTAGAATCTGATACAAGTGAAAGTATAGTTAACAAAATAAATAAATAAATAAAAAATTTATTTTTCACCTCCAATTACTTATAGTGGCAAAACTTGTCGGAATGTGTACTGTTGGTGCAGTCGCTATGACAGGTCGTCATATCGGTGTTGTCTCTCGAATAAAACAACTTGCAAATTCTAATATAATGGTTACTCATTGTTTCATAAACAACTGGCTTCTAAAGAAATGAGTCTGGAATTCACGAAGTAATGATGGTTGCTGTAAAAGTTATAAATTTCATAAAAGCAAATGCTCTTAGCTGAAAACTGTTTTCTGCTCCTTGTGAAGAAGTTGGTGCCGATCATACATCGCTTCTACTTCATACAGAAACTAGATGGCTGTCGAGAGAGAAAATTCTTGCTCGATTATTAGAATTAAAAACGGAAGGCGAAATATTTTAAATGATAAAAAAATCCAGCCTGGCCATTTATTTCGATGACAAAAATTGGATTGCAAAACTTTTATATTTGACAGATATTTTCTCTATTCTAAATCAGCTAAATTTATCTTTACAAGGAAACAGGCTAATATTTTTACTCTGCTAGGTAAAATAGAGGCAATGAAAATAAAACTGCATAGATGGATTCAAAGAGTATATTCAGATGTTTTTGAAATGTTTCCGAATTATTCGCAAAATAATTTCAGACTACAATTTTAAATTTGATAAAGTACACGTAAATTCTTTAATTATATGTCATCTCCAGAGATTAATTGAAAAGTTCGATAAATATTTTTCCAAATAATGAACTTGACTGTAGAAAACTGCGGATTCGAGATCCATATAACTGCGAAAATAAAAATTTAATTTCAACGGACGATGACACAATACTGGAATTCACAAAGGATTTAAGTCTTATCTCCGTTTTAAAGAAGAAACGTTTGGTCCAATTTTGGATACATATCCGGAGGAAATATCTGCAACTGTTTACAATTTCCATTCAAAAGTTGTTGCCTTTTGTTTCTACATATTTGTGTGAAAAGAGATTTTCTACAATGGTAAATATTAAAACGAAACAACGAAATCAACTCCAAATAGACTCCTGCATGCGAATAGCATCGAGTAACACAATTGAACCAAGAAGAGAGAAATTATTATTATTATCTGAGACCTCCAGGGAGCCAAGGACTCGTCGAGGGAGGCTATACATCATCCAAATCAGCTGTCATACCTTCCCTTAAATTCATTCACACTAGATTCACTCACTACCATTAAAGGCAAACTATTCCACTCACTTACTGCTCTCTCTGGGAGAAAAACTTATCTCTTACCCACATACTCGCAATCAGTGCTCATAATCTAAATCCCATAATCCGGGGTAAATCTTCTTATAATCTTTGTAACTCTTCTTTGCACCCTTTCCACAGCTTCTTTATCCCCTTGGTTCTCAAAGCAGTAGAGCGACAAAGATCTCATTAAAATACATTTAAGTAAAGTTGATTTCTGTTTTCTGATTTTTTGTCATTATAACCAGTAAGTAAAACCACAATGTTTTTTTAAAAAATTTATTATTATTATTATTATTATTATGTTACTACAAACGAGCGGGCCGCGGAAATATTTTCTGATACTTGTGGGGGGGGGGGGGGGACTATTAAAAAGTTAAAAACCACTGGATTACGTAAGTCAACATGGTAGTCTTATAGAGTAGACCGGCCTCTCGCAATGACTGTTGTGACTTGGAGGTGTCATGTAATAATAATAATAATACTTCGGTCCTGTAAGTGAAAGAGATATGATTTTTATTTCCTAGAAATTAAAAAAAAAATGAAATCGATAGCTTGAAATCTCGAATTACAAACAAAAAAAAAAAGTTATAAAAAACTATATCGATTTTTTCGACTATTTCGTTGCGTTCCGATTTCAGTGAGAAACTATAGATTTATTACAAGCTGTGTTCTAAACATGCATTAAAAATTTCATGAAAATATGAACAACGAGTGCCACTGTCGTCGGTAATGCACAAACGCTCAAATCAAGTGCACCTTGATTTGAGTATCAAACGATTATGCTTCGCATGCGCTCGATAATTTAAATAATATGAAATAAATATAAAAAAGCATGTTTACTATTCCGTTTTCCTTCAACCTTCGTGTATGATTTGTTCGATTTATTCTGCACCAAGTGCTTTCAAGGAAACTCAGAACTTACAAACTTTTAAAAAATCTATAACCAACCTCACTAGCAAGTATAATACGCAATTTGCAATTTTCATTGGAAATGCAGAAAAAAAAAAAAAAAACACTTCGCCTCTGTATTTATACCCAGTGAAAAATTATCCATATAAAATGTCTATCCTCCAATTATTAACTGACTGGCCTAGTTTCCCATAATCTGTTTTCAGTAAGGAATGTTACTTCTATGTCCTTGCTGTGTTTCCTGAATCAAATGCATATTTCATTTTTGCTTCTAATATTAGTCGACTGCAGACATTCACTTGAAGATTAAAATTTAAGCATGTGTAGGACTAGATAATGTTAAATATTATAATGAGTGAGCTGTGTGTGAGCACAAGGGGAAAGAATACTTTTTCGTTTAAGTTCAGTACACATTGGTTAACGTAGAAAATGGATTCTATTTAATACGTAAGCCCATTCTAGACGTTCTGAGTTATCGGTTGGCAATTGCGTGTGGGTATTATGTCGCGTGAGTAGTTTTTCATCATTTTTAAAGATTAAGTTTAAGTAGATATGAGAAAATTCTGGCTGTTCTTATTGGTTCATTGAAAATAAGGAAATGCATCACCGATGGCACCTTCGAGAAAAGCTTTTTATTCCTTAAGGTTACGGTTAAAATATAAGTAACTATGAATATGTCCAACGGAGAAAGTACAAAAAAGTCTTCAGCAGATGGAAAAAATGTGCTGCCTGGACTTCAGGTAACTAACAGATTTGATTTGATATTTCATTATTTCTCTCTCTCTCTCTCTCTCTCTGTGGTGTGTGTGTGTGTGTGTGTGTGAAAAAGTAAAAAAATTTGCATTTTTTCAAGTCAAATAATTTTACAGCTACACTGTTTTGAATTCGATAATTCATAAAAAAAATAATAATAAATGAAAACGTCTCCAATATCCATTGTACAGGTAGTTCCAGCTTTATGAGTTATTTTTTATCAAATATCAAGTATTAAAACATCAAAAATAATATCAACATTAATTGCACTAAACAAATACTTCTTCTTGTGCGTTATCCTATCTATTTGGGATCGGCCTTTTACATTATGCGACTTTACTCGTGCGAGCCCAACCGACTTGTCTCAGAGTTTGACGTTGGGGTAATAAAGAAATACTAACATTCATAAATACGGCATTTTAAACCACGAGCGTAGCAATACAGTACATTACTACTCTGTGTTTGTTCGAGCAGACAGCGTCTCACTGATTCACATCACATTACGTAATTAAAATGCTTGACTAAAGAGCGATTGTTGATCATTTTCGCTGACATTTGTGTGCTATTAATATTGTACATTAAGCTAAAACAAATTAATTCTAAGCAGAGTGACGTTAATAAAAAGAAACAACGAAGACGAACAATCAATGAGTGTGCATTTGATGATGAGGAGGAGCATACATTCTTTAATATTTGTATAACATGAATAATTATTATAATTTTCTTGATTTAAAGGGCTATATTTTCATTTATTTGGATAAATAAATCATTTCAAGGATAAACTATCGTTTTGTTGACATTTATTTAACATTAACATTACTATGGCCAAATTTCATTGTGGTCAATTTTCATGAAGGCGGGGGGGGGGGGGCGGTCCCAGCCTAACGAGCTCGCGCTAATGAAATAACTCGTAAAGTCGGGAACTATCTGTACAGAACAATTTTTTTGCTGTTTTTCAGAAAAAAACTAAATGAATCTGAAAAAAAAAAAAAAATTAATATTATCATTAAGGAATATCTTTGCAAATGAGATCAATTTATTAAAATAAAATTAAAAAAAAAATATATATATATATATTGATAGAGTAAAATAAAATATTTCCCTCTAATATATTCAACACTCTCCTACCGAAAGTCTTGGACACAGATATGTGTCCAAGACAACACATATAATGTGTTGACTTGTATTTAGTCATCATAACTACTTCATTCTATCAAAACTAGAAGAAAATATCTATTTTCTTCCAGTTTTGGTAGAAAATAAGTATTGTGCTCTGCTCCTTTCAAGAATTAATAAAGTTTCATTCATGAAGAGGACGAACCATCTTCTGTTTCCCAATTCTGCGTTCCAATTCAGATGTTCTGAGAGGTTCAAGTAGGGATTCGTCACTGGCTACTGCAATGTTCCAATGTCATTTGCTTCAAATCACCTGTTTATTTTATTTTACGATTATTGCTTTATGAGAACGTTATCGTGCTAGATGGTGTAAGGAATGGCACCAGAAAGCTTCACATGTGAAAATCTTCCTCACTTCATCTTTGAGGAAACATGCTCAAGGGAAAAACATCCACCAGGCATTATCCATAACCGAACACGTCCATCAAACTGTTGACGACTCGTTGGTTCACAAGACCAATTTTCATTGCTTCTCGGTCCAGATTCTCTTTGCCTTAAGTAATCATTCCACAATGCGTAAGCACTGTCGTTAACAAAAGTATGTGAACTGCAGCTCTTCTCTGAAGAGTCCACACGCTTGCGATTCACCAAACACAGATTTTCTTGGGTCTGACAACAAGATGAGGTAACCAGTCTTTTCAATGGCGTGGCCTAGTCAGTTTTTAGGCTTGAGCTTAGAGTCACTTGCGGACTTCCATTTCTTCAACAACTTGCCAACAATCAAAACACTTTCCCGAAATGATATCTGACTATGGTACCTCTCTAAAACTCTTGTTACCTTTTTTTCAATGACTTCGATAATCACCTTTTATAAGTCACAAAATATGCATATTGCACAGTCATATCAGACTTTTTCCAAGTGAAGAGCATCTAGTGATTTTTGAAGTGTCGCAGGGAATAAAATGACAGTGCTATAACAGAATAATGTTTCATCCGAAGTCAACATAAACAGTCACTAACATTCTATCTACACCAAGGAGTTATTTCATTTGGTTATTTTTTAATTTTATTTATTCACTTATTTTGATACTATAAAAATTCATGAATGTGTAATATTCTTTCTAAATAATCATTGCAGTATTTATATATTTAAATGTATTAAATATATAAATAAAATAAATCTCGAACATCTTTTATTCCCCACAGGAGTACACAACACTACCTATTTCCAACTTTTGGAAATCGGTAGGCACTTCTTACCATCTCTGAGACTAGGGTTGCCTACGATATGTCAGAAAAGAGACGATGCTTCTTAAACCAAATTTGCGTGTATTTAGGATACACACAAATTCAAAAACCAGGGTTTTTTTTTAGAGCAGTAGTTCCCGAACTTATTTATTCCGAACATAATTGCACATATGTAAAATATGTGCATTAAAATATGGACAATCCTAATGAGGAGGATGAGCCAGGTGTACTGCTACCAATTTATTGATATTTGGCTCTATATTTGTCAGCAGTATTCTTAAATCACCGCGATCAGCTATTTGCAGTCGGTTTCTTTTTTTAGTTGAAAAATTTGTGACCGCACTGAATCCCGGTTCCATTAAATATGATGATGGAAATGCGATTAAATCTGCTATTGCAACCAGAACTGTTGGTACCCGTTTTTGAATTTTAATTTTAATTCCTTATTTGTTGTTACGTCTATCAGTTCTTCTTGTAATTGTAAATATTCTTCTGTGTTTGTACTTAAAAACGGATCCAAAACCAAATCGAGTATTTTCATTTCAAGAATATCTTTGAATCGTTGGTTGAAGTCACAATGAAGAGCCTCCAAGTGCTAACAATAGCTGAGCACGTCTTCATAATATTTTTCCACTGTTGATAGATTTGGAAACTGGCTGAATTCTCCTCGTCCTAAGTTTGGTTTGTACAGGACAAGTTTTGACACAAACGCAGAAATACGGCTTTTGTTTTTATTAATTCAGCTCATCTCCTTGGAATTGTGGATTTGCTTCATTAAATTTGTTAAATAAGTCCGTCAAATAACCTATGTCACTTTTGAAATTTATCAAGTTAGCTCATAAAGAATCATCTCTGTTTTCTAAAAATTGTAGCACTGAGACAAAGAGTTTATAAACTCGATTCAAAAAGGCACCATTTGATAGCCAACGAACTTCTGTATAGAGCAGCAAACGATTGAATTCCTCACAGTTTTCAATACAAAGTTGTCCAAACAATTCGTCATTCAATGAATGACTTTTGATTTTGTTGACTGTTGTAATTACATAATACAATGATCTGTGTAAGCGATCACTCAGGTATTTGGCAACTAAATGTTGACGATGAATCGCACAGTGTACAGTGAATCCATTGGCACCGCCTGTTTGAAATATGGCAATAAAACCGCGATAGCGCCTTACCATCGTAAAAGACCATCGGTAGCAACTCCCAAGATATTATTCAGAGGGATTTGAAATTTTTAACAAATTATAATTCTTGGCAACTTTTTTCTTCTTTTATGTATCGTACATATGCTAACCGTAAGGATTCATTTCTTGGTAAATGAAGATCTCATGAAGTTATATAGAGAGCTGGGTTGTTTTTAAATATCACATAATGAGTCTCTTCAACATCCTGGCCCATTTCATCAATTCTTCGTTGCACTGTATTATTGCTCAAAGGAATTTTCTTGATAATATCAGAGGCTGACTTGTGCAGTACAGTGCGTATGACTCACTAACAGCTGGTAGGAGTAGTTCTTCAAAAAAAAAAAAAAAGTTAAATTTACAAAATTGCTAGAATGCAATTACTCACGTACCTACTAAACCAAATTATTTTCACAAGAAAAGGTATAAAAATCATCATCATCATCATCATACGTATCAAGGATTTAGGCCTAGCATGGCCTGTTCTGGCCTTAGAAGTCATCGTTGAATCGTTTAAGAGGACGTCCTGTTTTCTTTTTCCTAATGGCTTGTACTTTAAGGCTTATTTTGGTAATGTTTCTGTTTTCATTCTTTGAACGTGTTCCATCCATTTATGTTTATATTTTTTAATTTTTTCAATTACTGGTTCTTGGTTTAATTCTTTCATAATATCTTCGTTTCTTTTGTGATCAAATAGGGTATACTTTGCAGTTTTTCTCATAAACTTCATTTCTGCTGTTGTTAATCTTTGTTTGTCTTTTTGTTTTATTGTCCAGATTTCGCTTCCATACATTAAGACTGGTAGGGCTAATGTATTGTATACTTTTAGCCTGGTTTGTTTTTGAACTAGGTTTGGTTTAAATATAAAGTTAATTACACCTGTTATTTTTAAATATTTTGCAATTTTTACGTTTATATCTTTTTCATTTTCATAAGTGACATACATCCTAGGTAGTTAAATGAATTCGCCTGTTCTAAGATCTTGTTCTCTATTACTATTTTAGTTCTTGCTGGATCTTGTCCTTTAAAGGCCATAGTTTTTGATTTTTCCGTTGATGTTATCATACCATAATCTTTGGATATATCATTTAGATTTAGAATAGCTTTCTGTAAGTTATCTTCAGAATTTGTAATTATTATTTGGTCGTCGGCAAAAAGGAGAGTGTTTAAGTTAACTGTAGGAGAAAGTTTAATTCCTTGATGTAAATTTTTACTCCATTTTATTATTATTTCATTTAAGTAGATATTAAAAAGAGTTGCTGAGAGGGGACATCCCTGTCGGGCCCCTTGGTTTATCTATCTTGTATATGATAGCTCGTGATTTAATCTTATTTGTATTTGATTGTTTTCATATATACTTGTGATAGCTTTTAGGATATTATTTGGTATTTGTCTTTCTTTTAATATGTTAAATAATATGTTTCTTTTAACTTTGTCAAATGCTTTTTCAAAGTCAATAAATGCAATATGTGTTTCCAAATTATATTCTCTTCTTTTCTCTACTATTAATTTTAGGCAAAAGGCTGGGTCTATACATGATCGTCCTTTTCTAAATCCATTCTGTACCTCTAGAATAAAGTTTTCGGAATATTTCATTAGTTTGTTATTTAAGATTCTGCTGTATATTTTGTAGCAGGAATTTAGTATACTGATACCTCTATAGTTTTTAGGGTTATCTCTATTACCTTTCTTAAAGATAGGAATCACAATTGCTTTTTTCCATTCTATTGGGGGGATACCAGTTGAGTAAATTTTATTTAAAATTTAATGTACTGCGCTTGTCATATAATACAGAAACGATCTAAAACTGATTTCACACGTCCCACGTATTTATAGTATTATACTCGTACAATAAACAGAAGAATATGCACATGTTCCTGACGATGCGTACTGGACTTGTAAAATCCCGATCACTTGAAAGTGCTCGCCCGTCAACACTTTGCATGTTAAGACCTGTCGTCGGACTTCAACGCCTATCGACTGTAATTTGCATTTTCTACGTTTCCTTGGAAAATAAAGCAACCATTACGACCTTTATTTACGTTTTACAACAGTTATATCATCAAAAATTTTAGGATAATTTTTTTTCTGCACTTAATTTTTGTTCTTTATGTTTTCACTGCCCCCTTACTTCAATTCAACGTCCCCTTTTGTGCATGAGGCCACTATCGACCCCCCCCTATATCGTTCCAGCACCCCCCCCCCTCAAGGATACTGCCCACTTTTGGAACCACTGTTTTAGAGGATAAGAATTCTAATTGCCTACACCAAAGATCGACTAACTCTGAGTCATACAAAATGGCGTAGAAAAAGTTCCTATAGTCAGTTCCTAGATTAAACCAATATGCGACGCGCGCGCGCGCACACGCGCACACACACACACACACACACACACACACACACACACACACACACACACACACACACACACACACACACACACACACACACACACAAATTCTGTTTCTTCGTTTTCATATAGTATAAATGTATCCATTAAGACAAATGGACTAGCGAAGATAAGTTGTGAATTGACTGTGAGGAGTTGATAATTTGGTACCGTGTGGACTAGTACGCAAAACTTAGGTTACAATAATTTTAATCCTCATCCCGCCTTTATTCAAGCTACTTCGGGATTTTAATAAGCAGAATATATCTCACACTGGTCAATGAAAAATCATCTACCTACTAAATACATACACAAAAATTTGTGCTACAGACACTGTCGGTGCCAGGTTATTTTGCGCCCTAGGCAAAGTTTACAAGTGCGCCCCTTATTTTTTGGATATTTTTTAAAATGAAATTTTAAATATAAAAAATAAATTAATAGGGCTTTTTTTATTTTCTCTTTTAATTAATTTGAAAATTCTCTGTTATAATTCATTTACAAAGAAAAAAGTTATAAAATACTGAAATTTAATATTTTAAAATGTTAACGTTTTAAAATATTTATCTTAACTGAATTTTAGATAGCGGTAAGTTGAAATCATTTAGGTAAGGAACAAAAAAAAACCAATAGTTAAATAGTAAAATAGTGTGATGTGTGAGGGATAGGGAAAAAGAATCGATACCAAAATCATATATCACTATTTAATTTTGATATTTTAGTAAAGTATGAATAAAGCATAGCTTGAAGTTTTGCACCCCTTCATGGCTTGAGCCCAAAGCGGGGTTGCCTATGTTGCCTAAATGGTAACGCCGGCCCTGGCTACAGAAGGATTCAAACCCACACCCTATTGTCTGGTTAGTTGGAGACGATATACATTCTGTCAACATGGCCAGAGAGAGAGAGAAGATTATTTCTGAAAGTTGTATTATAATGTTTTGCGAGATTGTGCAGAGAACAAGGAGAGTGGATAAACTTTGGATGCATTGCCTTAGTGCAAGGTTTCCCAAACTATTTTTCCGTGACCCGGTTATTTTAATACTTCATCTTCGTGACCCACTAAAATTTTTATGGCCAATAGATAAAATAAAACAGATTTGAATGTTCACAGAGTTTTCATTTATTATTATTATAATAAAGAAGCATTTACTCTTACAAAAATATAAAGAAATTAAACTAAAGCCAAGTAATTTATTAATGAAAAGTGTGATGCTGTTGTTTGTTAACTAGAAACTTCAGGTTTGGGGGAAAATATGATAACTTTATTCTTAAATCCGGTTCGACTTCCAATCAGTTTCTATATTTATTTTTTTTAGAAAAGCCAGTGTTGAAAAGCCTGTTTCACACGTATAGGTTGTGACAAAAGGCATTAGAAATTTTATCGCTTTTTCTGCTAAAACTGGGTACTCCTGACGGTAAGACAGCCAAAAATCCATCAGTGGTATTGTGTTGAAGATGTCTTTGAGTGCCGTATCACACGACAGTTCAATTATAGAATCAATATCTGAATCCGGCAATTCAATATCTTTTTGTAATTCTGTTAGCTTTGTAAAAGATTTGTAATTCCCTGCTTCCACACGATGGGAGCAGAAATTGAGTTTTTTTTGTTGCAATTCGGTTGATGAAACCGAATTGTATGTAATCCTCAGAATACTGTCGGATCCAGTATATCTTCTTTTTTGTAAGAGTAGTAGACAACACATCGTGCGGCCGTTTGTTAGTGCTGTTCTCAGAACTCGTGCCCGGCTGCACGTCACTCGATTGTTCATTGGTGCTAATCGAAGAGTTTGTAACCGGCACGTTGTTTGTTTGTTGTTTTATTACCCATTTATCCATTGTTAAATGGGTAATGGCAAGCGAGATGAAGAAAGAATGAAATAAATTATTTAGAAACAATTATAATAATTACGGTTGTTCAGCCGAACCCACTGGGCAAGGTACACGTAATCAATAAATACAAAAAAATACGCTCTCTCTCGATGCTTAACTCAAACTGAACAAGCAGAGTGAGTACGTGGCGGGCGAGTAAAAACAAACGCCAGACTGACAAACGATTCCGCAGGTGGCGCGGTTGCTGCCGCGCAGCTTCGCCATTATAAGTTGAGCTGCTTTACCGCGAACAAAGAGCTGTGAAATGGCAACGAGGACGCAGACGGAGCGCGTTTATCATCTCTATTAATTAAATTATTTATTCATTAGTCCCGATTATACGCTATTTACTTGTATTTTAGAGTCACACTTAGGTTTTCGAGAGTTTTTTTAGGCGACCCGGCATTTAGCTTTTGTGACTCGGTGCAGAGTCGTGACTCACCATTTGGGAAACTCTGCCCTAGTGCACAGGAGTATTGCATCACCAAAGCTGTCTAGTATGCGTTGTAATGAATCCGAGTAACTTGTAGGTCACTACCAGATGTAATCACTGCTTTTATGTTAAAAGCATAATTCTGGGAATGTTTATATTTTGTAGGTTTTCAGTATCTCTTTCTCTCCCGCTTCCAGATTATGTCTGCAGCATGGTTGTAACAAATGCAGTGCCCAATTCGAATCATTTTGGTGGCATCAATAATTTAAGATAGTTAGGTAAATTAAATACTTTACAAAAAATAAATTAATAATAAAGAAATTTTGCTTGTTTTTAAAATCTTCCAAAATTTTATCAAATTTTAAATAGCTCCAATGTTTTATGAAAACGTGCTTAAGGGCTCAAAAAAAAGTTTGTTGCAGAATATATCCAAAATCCTGGCTGTTATCTTCTTTCTATAAGGCAGTGTTTCAAAAAACTGAGGTAACCCACACATCACACAAGAAAACGGATCGTTCATTACAGAGAGCTTCAGGGAGTGGGGGAGAGGAGGAGAATAATAGAAGACAACTTTTGCATTGTTCTTTTCCTCTCACCATGACGTAGCATCACTTGGGCGTGGATGTAACATCGATCAGACAAAGATGTCAGGAGGAATGAAAACATGATTATAAGTGGAAGCATACAACGTAATCCGATTTGTGCATGTTAAGGGCATAGATAAAAATGCACAGAAAAAAATCCATAGCCAGATTGTAGAAGAACACGAAGGAAATGCAGTGCTTCGGAAAAACAGGTTATGGTTCGGTGTTGCCATTACTAAAGGTTTAGCAGATATTTAACACGGCTGCAACCCAGGCATCACAGCACGTCCATCACTAACGATAATGTTTGTGGTTCAGATGCCTTGATTAGAAATTGGTTAATTATAATTAAGCCAGGGTATTATGTCTATTCATTACAATGAGCAGACATAATACACAATTTGTAGTGCCGGATTAGTTTCATTTGAATGACAACCAAATTAACTAGGACTACAAGAACCAGTATATTCTGTCTATTACTTGAGAGTATTCTTCTGGTCTGTTCCTTGGTAGGATGAAAAACCAACTTTTTGTCTGGAATAATCCTTCCACTTCCGTATGAGACGGGTTAACTTACCTCATTCAAAAACCCTTATAAAGGTTCTTCGCGTCGCAGACACGATTCGAACCTAGATTGTTCTAACCGAACAGCAAATGTTGCGTCGTACCCAACACTGCTCCTTAATTAGAGAAGATGTGCATTAAACTGAGTGACATTGCGCAAGAACTTGACGTATTACTGCTAGTGGACATACCATTTATGTCTGTTTTGACTGCAGGCAAGGTTGTGCGCTGGGTGTCAAAGCATGTCACGGATGTTCACAAAACTTTTCGAGTGATTCTTTTGTTTGTTTCCATGACAAAGGAGGACAAATCTTACAGATCATTATTATAGAGAAGAGTGAATCATGTGACACTGGAAAAGAAGAAAGGATCCGTGATATGGAAGTACCATCAGCAAAGATCATGATGACAGTATCATGAGGATACAAACACTTTTGTAACAAGTTGGATCGGTTATGACTGAAAAACTTTCAAAATTCCCGTGTGTTGTTGCTTGACGTCATGCTATACTACAATGCGGTGCCACAGTAAGGTAGTCCTGGACACTTACTATTTAGTCCTGAACTTGCATCCAAAGATTTCCATTCCTATGAAGCACTAAAGGCTGCAAATGAATTCCAACGAATTCATTTGCAAATGAAATGAACATTGCGATGTGCATAAAACTGTCCTTTGCTGGGTAAAGACGTCTGACTCTAATAACATCTAAGCCTGCGTGCCACAATGTGATAAATATGTAAATATCTTTAGCAGAGACGTCGTGAGGAATTTTGGGCGCCTATGGCCAGGAAAGAAAATTGTGCCGTTCTAAAAAAAAAAAAAAAAACCTTTAAAAATCTCGATTTTTGTGCCTATGTAAAAGTAGCGCCTATGGCCGGGGCCACATTGTTTTTTTTTTTTTTCGTCTGAAATATATAGAATCTCTTGAGTAATACGAATTGGGAGGACTTAAGCACAACCATAAGTAAAATTTGTATTTCTGTTTGATATCACACCAATAATTTAGAACTTTTTTTCTAAAGAAACGCAGAGGTAATTCTTATCCTTAACTCCTTCCCCCACCTCTCGCTATCCTTTTCGCATTTTTATTGTGTCATTTTATAGACTGTTAGAGAGAGTCACATTTTATAAACTGAGCCAATCGAGAAAATGTGACACTCCTAACACAGCGGAGATCCTTAAATCGTCAACCATATGTACTCATTATTAGGACCCTTAGATATAAATATAAATAAATTCACTAGCGTCTTTTATTCCCAAAAGGAACCCTAATAACGTTTGCAAATTATGAACACCGCTCTATATCCGTATTCGTCATCGATAGTTGAGTTAAGAGCTAGGGACGATTTCAAGACAAATGAGAATATGGTAGACAACTGCCACCATATTCTATTCCTAAAAATATAATTTGCGCATTTTGAAATATGTGAGTTCTATTTTTCTGAATTGGTGTTTCTGCTTGCTATGATAAAAAATCGAGTTTCTTGGAGGAAAAACCTTAAATGATTGTACCAGAGATCGACCATAGTTGTCAAAAACCTTTTTAAATGACCGTTCATAATGCATAATTATTATTCTTAACTGATGATTAGAATTAGACCTTTACCATCCTTCTACCAGACAAGCGCTATGAGTGTAAAAGTATTACAGCAGACTACAAAATCCCTTACGCCTTTTATTATAAAAGAAAGATAAAAAAAAAGTTTATATTTATAAATTAATAGATCTTTAGCATGGGAAGGTACTTTTTTTCTTTTTCGATCATAGAACTTAGACATTTTCAGACAGCTATACTAATTAAGATTTAGGATCGCTTTAAGTCAAGAAAATTACAGTACAACTCACTCCATTCCAGGCAATACTATAATAGTGTTATTGTCGAGGACTACGTGATGGTGGCAATTGCCTACCATACTCTCCCAGATGCAGTTCTGGGCCAGCTATGTGTGTGTGTGGTTATGTGCAAAGATTAGCTTCCACCTCCAGTTTCCAAAAAGTTAGGACTAAACGGCCTAGCCTACTTACTTCCTTCAGGAAATAAAAGGTATTATCGGTAATAATGCTAATACTAGTACTGCTAACAAATAATCGGCGGTACTTAGTGATCTTTAAGGCTCATAATCTGTGAAGTATCCTTGGCTTTCGAAGCCGTAATTTTAGAAAGAAATAATTTTATGCCTAAATATCGACTAACTCTTTCATCCCATAAACTCAAAAATCGACTGTAGAACTCACAGTATTTCAGAAAATTATATATCGTGTTAGGGTTATAAACCACGAGATAGTAACAGCTGTCTGTCATACTCTCCTTCTCAAGTGCCTAATATCATTAATGGTCTTGAACCAGCCATCTGTGATTGGCTGAGGATGAAGTTAGCTGCCCAATAGTCTTTGAAACGTTTGGATAAATGCCTTCACCTACTCCCTTTTGGCAAAATAAGAGAGCAGATTTTTTTGTCATTATTTTCGCATGTAGGCCTAGCACAGTGGAAGTTGCATCTGCATCCTTGGCATTAGACAGCCCAAAGAAAGAAAGAAAGACTTAAGTTCGAGTATAGTCGCCTAATAC
The DNA here is from genome assembly GCF_054136105.1 of Typopeltis vanoorti. NCBI lineage: Eukaryota > Metazoa > Arthropoda > Arachnida > Uropygi > Thelyphonidae > Typopeltis > Typopeltis vanoorti. Next base: position 83,124,654 of record NC_143559.1, read on the forward strand.
TTGTTCTAAGTCTTTCTTTCACTGGTTCCCAAATTAGTTGATCTGGCACAGGCAAGTGGAGTTTTTCTCCCAGAAACTTGGAGTTTTCGTTCCGTAAATGCAAGAAAATCGAAGGTAGAACCCATATGTTTTCAGACAATAACAGATAGTGTTAGGGTTAGGAACCACAAGATGGCGCACTTGTCAGCCGTCTCTTCATCGAATGCCGCTTATAATTCGTGATAGTCCCGGGCGAGCTATTTCTGATTGGCTTCTAGTAGAGACTGAACTACTCACCCTGTCTCCAAAAGTTAGACAGGACTAAAATGGCCTCTCCTCCTCCCTTTAAGGAATAAAAAGCATTAGCTGATTTTTGGTTTTATTTTCATAGAGTATTATCATTTCTATTTGTTTTTGCAATAAAAATACAATTATAACAAAAAAAAAAAGAATTTTTCTAAGAACAGTCAAGAACCTGTTTAGCAGTGAAAGTGTAGTACTGTACTGCAGTAGCTCGACCCTATAGCTTATGTTATCTCTGATGGCAATACTAGTTAGGGATTAGGATGGTGTAGGTTTTCTTTCATAGTCTTATACTGAAGTTCAAAATCACTGGTGGTCATAGTGAATTCAAATTCTGGTGACAATTAAGGGTAGAGCATGGCTCGCAATAAGTTAATAATTTTACTAATAAAACGTTATAGATTAAGTTAAGTAACTAATAAACACTCTTGTACCGATTTAGTTAGTGACCTCTTTGCTATAAGATTCATGAATGACATTGTACCTTGTTCATAGTTGAAGGAGAAAGGACACACAGGAAGTGTATTGTAAACGAATGGGATGAAGGACGGGTCAAAGTGAATGATCGTTCTTTAAAAGGGGCAAGGATCTGTTCAGCTAACAAACTTTCATACTGAGCCGTTCCAATGCGAATCGCACATCTTTAGTGCAGTCTGGTCTCCCACGATGACTACTTGAACTCCATAAAGTAACAATGTAATAATAACAATGAAACTTGGTTTCTTAAAACTGTTAATTATTATTATTTTATTTTAAAAAAAAAAAACATATGGAGCCTATGTAGCTCGGTGGAAGTGGTGTATTTAACAATGTTATACCTCTACAGGAAAATGAATGACTACTATTTGGGAGTTTTTTTTGGTCAAATTTATTTTAAAACTAAGTTATAAGTTATACCAACTAGTTTTGCCAACTGTGGCTGTTGGCTTCATCAGGGTAAAAGATGTATAAAAAATATATCAAAAAATGTATATAAAAAATATATTTTTTATACATCTTTTACCCTGATGAAGCCAACAGCCACAGTTGGCGAAACTAGTTGGTATAACTTAGTTTTAAAATAAATTTGACTAAAAAAAAAAAAAAAAATAGTAGACATTCATTTTCCTATAGTTCTTGTGGTCAAAAATAACCGTTTTATCATAATGTTATACCTCTCCATTTCTTATATCCTTCAGTTTTCTGGATCGGAAACTTTTACAATTAAGGTGATGCATCCAGTGTTGAAGTTTACTGGTTTTTGCCTTTGTTTCTAACATTTGTTTAATCATCCTCATAAACAAGTTTTCAAACTTTTGAAAATCTCTTTTGTAGAATTCACCAGTTAAACCATCTGCTCCGGGAGATTTTCTTTTAGCAGATGCTTTATTGTATTCTTGCATTCCGATATTGTAATTAGGGCATCAATCTTTTCAGCCTTCATTTGAGTTATCGTGGATAAAATTAACACGAATTTATTTCGTTCAATGGTATTACTCTCTTTTTCTGTGATAATGCAGAGCATTTGTCCTTCTTCTTTCGTAATAGAAGGTGCCATGCACCTTCTATTTCCTTGTATTATAGTTCTTTTATTTTTTAATCGATTTATTTCTGCTTTTACTTCTCTGTTTGTTCTGTCTGAGTAGTATAGGCTACATAACTGTTTAAGATCTTCTTCCTGTTCTCTCTTTTGCTGGTTCTTTATTCTACTTTCTGTTCGGATAGCCACCTTTTTGATATTTAATTTAAATGTTTTTCACTCACTGATTGCATTTGCGTGTGTTTCGGCTTCTGCTATTATATTTTCTACTTCCGTATTAAATTAAAACTTTCTTCTGTTAGCCTTTCATTGAATTTTCATAATGAAAAGTTCTGATTAATAAATGTTTTTGATTTTTCTTTTTGGAAATGCTGAAGTTTAGCCCCTACCATGTGGTGATTTGAATACGACTGAAGTATGTTTAACGCTCTTTAGAGTTATTCCTCAATGGATTGGAAGGTAAATTATGTCTATTCTAGATGCATTGCTTGGAGCGAAGTGGGCGAGTTCTTTTTTTCATCGGATATAAAAACCTAAAACTACCAGTAGGTCCACAGTCTTTAAAGATGTTAGTGTATTCCTTTTGTGGTATTTCCGTTATTTGGTCTTTTAGCTTATTTTCCATAAAGTTCATGTCCCCTGCTACTATGTCAACATTTGTTTTGGAATAGATGATGCTATATTTATTTCCAAAATATTTTTTTTCTGGGTTTTGTTGGTCCATATACATTAATAAATGTCATACTTTGTTTTCTACTACTATATCTGTTTCTAAAATTTTTATGCCGTATGGATACCTCATGAGAAAATAACTGAATATCCAGGTTGCGTTTTTTTAGAGTTATCAGTCCACCACTATTAACATTATTTGCAAATTATTCATGAATTAAGATACAATGGGCAGTTTAATTTTAAAAATTCTTACAAACAGAATACAGAGATTTCTACAGAAACTTGTATCGCCTAATCAAGTATACGCAGTAAAAGGAAGAAATATAACAGATACCATAACACATCTTAGATGTATATACGAATACTATCAATTGACCAGCAGACCATGCATATTACTAAGTCTGGACATCGAAAGAGTTTTTGACACAATGAGCTGAATATATCTTTGAAGTAATAAAAGAAATGGGATTTTGAGCAGACTTCAAGAACTAGTTAAATATATTTTATGAAAATGCAGAAAGCCGTATAATCATAAATAAAAAACTCTCCGCACTTCTCAAAATCAATTGTTCTGACCACAAGGTGACCCTCTCTCTATGGCTCTCTTTTTATTAGCACTTGAACCATAATAAACACAAATAAACAAATTCAAGGAACAAATATTCATGGAGAAAGCGAAGCAAAATTGCTACTTTATGCTGATGACATAACACTCACTCTAAAAAATGAAAAATCCATGGAGGAAACAATGAGAATATTGGACTCATTTGCAAAGGCTTCAGCTCTTAGGGTGAACGTGGCGAAATCTTCCTGTTTGGTGGTCGGCGACTGGAAAAAGGAAGAACCTAAAATACCGGCGGGAATGTTCAGAAAAAACTATTTGCAGTATTAGGAATAAAAATTGGAGGCCCAGACATATGTAGATCAATGGAAAGAGTTGTATGAAACCATATTTAAAAAGAATAATAATAATATGTGAAATAGACACCTTTCTGTAAGAGGTAAAGCTAGGATTTGCAATATGTACTTAGCCTCTCGCGCAGCCGTCGCCAGATTATATCAAAACCTGAGGCCAACAATTAAATATCGCATCTGATGGATTATAAGACAAAATTTAAAAAAATCTCCAATTGCTCTTTTGTTTTTATTACAAGAGAAATATTAATGCAAAACGATTACATAATAATATTAATTAAATGTTATCTCCACGGGGATATCGCACAATAAAACTGTTTATAAGCGCTTCAAAATTTAAATTATAAGCTTCTCCGCCTCTATCGATATAGTTGCTAGAGCAACCAATCTTGGATCATTGCTTGTTTTGAGAGAATCTTTAATTCTCTCAAAAATATCTATAGCTGAACGAGCGCCCCTAATTAAGCGGCGCCGTGAGGCAGGCTGCCTCTATGCTACATTCTATCGACGGTTCTGCTCAACTGTGGTACAAAATACAGGGTGTTCGGGATAAATTTGACATATTTATAATTAATTATATTTTTCCGTAAGTTACATGTATTAACACACACTTCTCTTCATTTAAAAGTTTGGACCCTTCTTCATTCATATACAAGATGTCAGAAAGGATGGATAGCTGGAACCCACCTGAATCATGGAAGAGAATAACTTGTATCATGATGATTCGTGCCCGCCATCAAAATAAGGATATTACGACTGCTGCCCAATGCTCCCTGAATACAGTAAAAACAATCAGGCATGAACTAGAGACTTGCAATGGTGACTACGAGGATGTAGCAAGAAGAAAGATCCCTAGCAGACGATCTGATTGCGTTCGTACAGCAGAATTCCTCGCAAATCTGCAGGAACAGGTGTTGAAGAACCCTGGCATTGGAATTCGGGCTTTGTTCGTGGAGTTGCTAACTGTAGTCAAGCCCTGGATAACAAGGGTAGCCAATGGTAGGCCGTATGTATGGCAGCAGGATTCGGCCCCTTGCCACACCTCTGGGAAAAGTCAAAAATGGTTGTCTGAAAATTTCTACGACTTCACCAGTCCAAATGTTTGGCCTCCAAACTCCCCAGACCTTAACCCCATGGATTATTTTGTATGGGGCGCAGTTGAAAAAGACACCAATCGCACTTCCAGTAATACAAAAGCCCAGTTAATGGATAAAATTAAAACAGTTTTTGCGGCCCTTCCCAGGGAGACTGTAGCATCAGCTTGTTCGAGGTTCCGAAGCAGAATTGAAGCTGTGATCGATGCTAATGGTGGTTATTTTGAGTAAATCTTGTTGATAGTATTGTAATTAACTCTGCCTGTAATGTTTTTTTGTCAATTCATTAAATTTAATAGATACAAAGAAGATTTTCTTTTTCCTTACGAAACTGTCAAATTTATCCCGAACACCCTGTACATAACATTCCACACCACGGACAATGGACAGATAAAATTCATAGGCTTTTTGCGACATGCATACGGGGTTCACAATATGAACCAATGCGCTGTGCAACGCTCTTCCAGAAACAGAAGCCGAAGGACTCGGTCTAGTAAATATACACTTCAAAACATTGATAATCATAATAAATCATACCACGGATTAGTAGATCACTCAGGATTTAATCTTCTGGGGGAGGGGGGGGGAGTTGAGTAGACGATTTGAGAATACACACTACGCATCGCATACGCCCTATGAGCATCTGCAATGATCGCTAATTCTTCTATTTCTATACTAATATTCGTAAGTAGTGTAGAAATAAAAGACAAGACACAACATAAATAAATAAAAAAATGAAATTAATAGGAAAAGATTTTTGGAAAATTTTCTAGTGTGTTTTTCCTTTTTCTTTTGGGGGGCAGGGCCGTTTCTATATTTTTCGGGGCCCTGTGCAAAATGGAAAAGCGGGGCCCCTGAAAGTTAGTAACTTTTATGGAAATTTTAAATGGATATCTTGTTAATTAATTAATTAAACCAAATATGAAAAATATTTATGCACATAAATAAGTATGCTCTTTAGCATCAATTTAAGTAAAGGGAAAAATTAGTTAAAAAATAAATGTGTTTGTATGTACATGATATATTATTTTATTATGTAAGTACACATTATCATAAAATACGCCAGAACAATGATTTATTTAGTAATATAAATAATAATATAAAATATGGGAAAATATCAATTTTTACTATAAAGAATGAAATATATGTGTAACAACTTATAAGATTTAAAAGAAATCTTAATATATTAAATTTTATTTATCCTAATGCGCTTGTCAATAAAATCATTTATAACGCTGTCAAAATTCAATTTTTTTTGCAATTTCATGCTCTATAGATATTATTGCCAAGGACGGCAAACGTTCTTGAGACATAGAAGATCGCAAATAGGTTTTTATTAATTTTAATTTGGAAAATGACCTTTCTGCTGATGCGACCGTAACTGGACTGGTCAATAATATTTTAAATGTCGTAGTAATATTTGGATAAATATCCGACGAATTATTTGCAATTATGAAACATCTTCTGGAACAGTATTTCTAAAAATAATTAATTCATTGTAAAATTCAGATTCAAAAATTAAATATCTGTATTTAATTTTTGATACAGCTGTTTGCAGCATAATTTTAATTCATTTTCTGTCATTTTTCTTATTAATTTCATATCATAAAGAAATCCAAATGATTTTTGGTGAATTTCATACAATTCAATTTTTTTTTTTTGACAGATTGTACTGCAGTATCTAAAATTACAAAAAAGACGTTTATCCTAAAATTATCTTTGTTATCACCTGTGTGTGATTTCATCAGGCGTTTCATAATCAAAAAATACTTTTCTTCGACGTACTCGACTTTCTTTAAATTTAATTTCTATTTCTAATAGATTTGACAGTTCTTTAGCAATCTCAAAATACCTATCAAATCCTGGTATTCTCTGTTCTTCAAAGTACTGCACTAACTCTTTAATATGCTTAGTTGCTACGTCTATGGGAATTTTTGCATTTTGTAATACTTTACTTACTAAATTAACTTTTGGCAAAAGCTCATACCAAATCACAAGCCTTAGTATAAACTCAAATAAATCTATTTGTTCATATACTGAAACCACTTCTACTTTGATAGTATTATCCGGTACAGTTTTAAATAATTCTTTTAGTGCATTTAAAAATTCTGGAATTTGAAAACGTACAGCTGTAACTGATTCTATTCTACATTCCCATCTTGTATCACAAAACGGTTTTGGAGTTAATTGTTTAACATATCCCAACGTGAAGTTGAGGAAGCAAATAATGTATATATTATTTGCTATCAATTATAGCAATAAAAAAAAAATATTGCTATAATTGATGATTTTGCGACATCCCCTAAAATCAAATTTAAATTATGACAGGCGCAAGGAGTATAAAATGCCTTTTCGTTTTCATTTAAAATGTAAGCACGGACTCCCTTATATACTCCTTTCATATTCGCTCCGTTATCATACCCTTGCCCTCTACAATCTGACAATTTAAGATTTAATTTATTCAAAAGTGATTTTATATTTTCATATATACCTTTACCAGTAGTGTCATTAGTTGTTAAAAACGTCAAAAAGTGTTCACGAATTCTGCTCTTTAAATATATGTAAAAATCTAAAAATTACCAAGTACAATTGAGAATTATTGAATAGTACTTTGCCTGTCGTATCATATTTACAATATTTTGTTGAATTTTGGTTCCCATATCAACAATTAATTCATTTTGCACGATGGGTGATAGATACGAATTTTGTTTCTTACCTATAATTTTTTTTCCCGAACATCGCATTAAATGATCTTTTAAAACTTGATCAAATTCTACACTTAATTCTATGATTCCAAAAAAATTACCATTATGGGCTGTGTACAAAGTATCCAAATTACCTCTTAAAGCTAAATTATGTTCAGATAAATAAAGAATTGCTGCTACTATTCGTCTTAAAACATTTCTTAACCGTTCTGCTTCAAATTTTATGACATTTTGATCTCAGTCGCTTCTTTTTATTGTTTTCGCTTTCGTTTTTCATGCCCACTTGGGTATTTTCTTCCATAATAATCTCTCTCAAGACTAGTCATACTCTAGAATTAAATACGATAGATTTAATTATAAAATAAGTTAATAAATTAAAACAAAATTACTTACCTGATAAATAAAATATATCTAAAATAGATAATATTAGAAAATAAATAAATCTAATATAGATTGAAAACTGCTATTGAAGAAAAATTCTGATATCGGATAACCAAAAACCAGTTTACAAAATATATTTTTTAAGATGTTTTGCAAGTAATGTCACATAAAAAAATTGCCATGACAGTACGTGTATATACTTGTTCATAAAATCATAAACTAAAATCAAAAAACTCCTTAAAATTATTTAAAACACCTGTTTTTAAATGCACTTTTTCCTATTTAACACTATGTTGTACGACAGTGATGGCGAACCTTTTTATGTGCGCGTGCCAAATATTTACAAATCAAGTTGCTGACGTGCCGTGAAGTTTTTAATAGGGGAAAAATTAATACAAAATTAATTGCAGAATTTTATTGAGACAAGTTTAAAAATTAACATAGAATTTCATAAAAATGAACTCATAATTTGGCATACACATTGTCGTATACAAATCAATATCAACCTATTATCAATTTATTAATTTATTAATATCAATTTATTAATGAGATTTTTGCTGTTAAATGCTTTATGTCAGGTTCATATTTTGTCACTGTTAGTAATACACACGCCGAACGAGATTCATCAGTCATTCTATTTCTTAAACTGTCTTTTATAAAATTCATTTCGAAAAATAATGACTCTATATGTAGAGGAGAAAACTGATAATATAGCCATCGCTAGTTTTTTTATATTTATTCTTACTGTATTGGAGGGCCCAGTCCCAACAAACTTACTCGTAAATACCGTTCCCATTTTTTTTAAAGCTCATACATTAAACTAACGTTTAATGTTGGATTTAATATCAACTTAATTTATATAATTTTGTATCGCCGATGTGAAGCCTTTAGGCTATTTATTTTAGTAAATAAGTATTAATAATCAATTATGGAATAATCATAAAGAGTATTAATACACTTATGTATACGGTGTAGCATGTTGAGAAATATAAAGTACGCATTTAAATTAGTTATCAATCACAGGACTAATGCTACAATATTGTAGTTTCCTCAGGCCAACATCATTAAATTAACTTGTGGTAAGTTTCATTGACATATCCCATTATGATCACCAAAAACTTATAATATTATTCAGTATAAAACTGATTATTGTATTCATAAATTGATTTTAATGATGTTGGTTTGGGGGAAAAAAAAACGGTAGTGATAAAAATATTTATGCATTGTAACTCACCATAGAAGTCAGCGGAGCAGGGGAAGCAGCAGAAAGATGTCGACTTGTCGGCGAACGCTTACCGTCGAATATAACTGGCACCCCTGATTTCACTTTACGAAAAAAGACATTAAAACGTTTTGCATATATACCTCCCACACAAAAACAACACGCCTTCCCCAACAGCCATTATATACTGTAGATGCAAAAAGAAAAAATTAGTTTTATTGTATCCCTGAATAAGGTACAGAGGCTTTTGCAGCCTGTGTAATATATTTCTCAACAAATAATGCAATTAGAGACAGCTGGAATAAAAAGGTGCTAACTAATGAATCACATGTACCCCTCTCACAGAAACTAGGCTGTATAGATGCAAGCAAAACCATATATTGCACCAGAAACATAGTATATAACTAAAACTCTTGTCTAATTTTTCAATTACATGAAATAAGTGATTGTTTATTGCATTTGAAATTCTCGATGTCATTATGACAGATCACAAAGGCTTACTTCAAATAAAATTCTACCACGAATTGAAACATGCCATATAATGCTTGTGTGAGTTCCCCTTCCAGCTCAAACGCAAACAAGGCAATAAAAATCAACCAAGGGTTGAAACTTTGTGTGAGTAGAGCCCACTGGTAATGAGAAGTTCTGTCGGAACGATAAACGACACCCCGTCGTGAATGTCTTAAAACTAAGAAATATATAGTGAATGTTGTTATGACAGATGCTATGGAATTCGGTTGAAGAGAATTAGCATTTAACAATAAACTCGAAAATTGTCGGTTCCATTTGTCTTTAAAGGGTCGCGTGATCTTTTGTTAATACCACACCAATAGAATTCATGTCTTCATAGCTGCTTTCTCTCCTGTAAAACAAAATTTAACTTGTACGTATTATAACAATTAAAAAAAAAAAAAAGGTTGCATAATTTATAAGCGTATAAAAGGATATCATATGTAAATCGTTGACATGCCAGCAAAATTCTCGGGCGTGCCATAGGCAGGGTGACCACCCAGCAAAAATATTTCGTACTAACTTATGCAGGAAAAAGGTACTAGATCTGAAAAAAAAAAGTATACTAAATTTTCATTTGCTTTCGTTTCACTCTATTTAAGGCATTTTACGATATTACTACCTTATTATCATAGATGAACTCAATGTAAAACCTCTAAATTAACACATGTACAACACATTTGAAAAGAAAAAAAAGTCAAAACTCACCTCACTATAGTCATCTATGAGTCTAAGAGCTGCAGTTGTTAATCATCATAATAGAAGTCCCAGTTGTAACTCTAGCACTTAACATGTGTATTAATTTACCAGATAATTTTTCGTTTCATTTTAGTGTTTAAAATAATGTAACATTAAATTTTCAGTTATTTATTATGCTATTTACGTATATACAGGGGTTCCCCCTCCCACAAGAAAAACACTGGAAGAATTTATTCATTATTTTTTATCAGATTTTTCTAATTCAATTAACTGTTCAGAAATAGTAAAATCTGTAGCTGTGGAATGTTTCAATTTTCTTTTGTTAAAAGGAGTCCATTCACCAAAGGAGGTTTTTTTTTTTTTTTGAGATTTCATTGCGTGAATCTACAGCCAACGCATTTTTTTTATAAGATAGTTACATTTAGTGCGTCCATACTCTGTTTTCTTAGCAATTTCACTATCAGTTGCAAATGTTTTCAATAGAGTTGGAAGAGTATCCATAAGCCACAAAAGCAGATTGTGTTAGGCATCCAGGGCCGTTCCGTGGGTTTGTGCCGCCTGAGTGCAAAAGTTTTGTGCCCCCATTCCATTAAAAATTAAAGGATCCCGAAGTACAATAACACGTTACGAATCATTTTATTATACTGCACATTAAGAGGAATGTATATTAAAATAAAGAAGAAAAAAAAAACACAAATAGTAAAAAAAACTTATTTTTATATAATAAACAAACATACTCCTATAATGTAACATGGAATACGACAAGAAAAGAAGAAGAGACTCTCAGAATAACTCAGCTTGCAATGGAACGTAGGATTTGTAACATCAACAAAATGGAACATGTTAAAATCACGGAACTGAGAAAGAGATCAGGCATAAAAGATATGGTAACTGCAGTATATGAAAGCAGGATGAGATGGGCAGGTCACATAGCCAAACTCAGGAATAACAGATGGACACATAGAATATTTAACTGGCAACAAGAATAAAGAGAAAACCAGGAAGACCACCTGCAAGATGAGAAGATCCACTAGTGAAATCTATGGGTATAACATGGAAGAGAGAGGCTCAAGATCGAGATCGTTGGAGGCATCTTTGTGACTGCACTCATGGAGAAATCCTGAGTGAAACACAGGTCCATCAAGAAGAAAACTCAAGAAATTCTTAGAGTGTTTGTTCAGTGTGCTGAGAGCAGCGATTAAAGTAAGTTGTGTTGAAGCTCGTACCATTTATTTAACTACCCAGTGACTCAGCCCCTCACTGAAATCTCTCACATTCGAAGGTGACAAATATGCACAAACGTTTCAGTGTATTATTTATTCCCTATTTTTTATGAACGTGTTCGATTATATCGCCCCTAAATTGTGCCGCCGGTTCATTGCACCCTTGTACGGAAGGGACCTGTCTGCATCATATGACCATAATCTTAATTCTGCCTCTTTAATTTATTTTTCCGACTAATATTTTGAACTGGATTTAAACAATGACATTATACCTGGTGAGCTTCTTTTAGATTCTATATTCTGCTAGTGTTTTGGAGTGTTTGCGCAACGAATCAATAGACATTTGCTGCCATTAATGCTTATATCACAAAATTTACAATAAGAAGTGTGTCCATTACTTTTACCTGAATAAATCCAGGATTTAAGAATGGGATACTCCAACCATTCTTCTTTGAATTTTTGCTTATATGATTTTGTCATCTTTTTTTGATGAACCTTGCAAACCTGAATTTGAATCATAACTAACATCACTTTCTCTTTTATCTGAATTACTTGTGTGAGAAGTCGTTTCTTGTGAGTGGGAAAGGCTAGCATTGAGATCTTCACCTTCAATAGCTCGTTTATGTACTTTACTGACTCATGCACTACACATTTTCCCCTGAGATTTAGAATCAAATTTAAATTTAGAAAGTTTTTCTTGTCACTTGTCCATGTTTTAAAGGAAAATCTAAATAATATTTTCGATGAAGAATTAAGCAAGTTTTTGTTACTAAAAACACTGGACTTCTTATAACGCTCGAGAAGTGTTTGAACAGCAAAGAATATATTTTCATTGGCTAATGCCAGTCGGATTGCCTGAGTACGGGATCGTGGGGGGGGGGGGGAGAAGACTGGCAAATAGTGAGAAGGGTAGGTAAAAAAAAAAAAAAAAGAAGAGAAATCATATTCTTGTGTCACTGAATGTGACATACAGGGCGGTAGAAGAGAAAAATATTCAACTCATATGTCTAACTCTCATGTTGTTGTTATTATTATTATTCGGAAGAGAAAAAGTACTAGATCTGTTGGTGAACGTACTAGAACACTGAAAATTTATAAAACGTACTAGATCTACTACGAAAGCACTAGAGGTGGTCACCCTGGCCATAGGTTCGCCACCGGTGTTGTAAAATATTGTTATATATCTTAGAGTAGTTTCAAATACTACCGCTCTAGCGCTACGATCTTATTTCGCTTACTATAACAACAATAGTTGGTTGTAAAATTATATACATATATTTTTCTATATAATAATATTTTTTAAATAATAATTATAATATTAATTTAGATAATAATTTTAAAAAATTAATTTTCTTTTTTCAATTTTTTGCGCTTTGCGGGGCCCTGTGCCACCGCACAGTTCGCACACCCATGAATACGGCCCTGCTTCCCCCCCCCCCACACACACACACCACTCTGGGTGTCCCACTGCCTGCCACGGAAGTTACATGTAATACGCAATTGCTTTTCTGCAAAAGTGCCTACCTGACAAAGTTATCAGTTCTCTTCCTCCGATCAAAAAAAAAAAAACTACCAAGATGTTCCCTGAAATGGCTGAAGGACACCGGTTTATAGTAGAAAATTACGGCATTTAAGAATTTACTAAATACCAAATCAAGAGCAATATATGCAAAGCTATCTAGAAACTAAGCTCAGTTTTAAACAATGTATTTCGTCCTCCAATAAGTCTGTTATATAAAACATTTTTCTTTAAAGTTCATCATGCATGTTTGCCAACCAAAATGTGGATTACGGCAAAAGTAATACCGTTGGATGATCTTGCAACCTGTCAATTCTGTAAACATCCAGAAACACTACTGTATGATGATTTATTGTAAAAAAGGAGAAGAAATCTGGAGTCTTGTGAAACAATGGATATCACAGAATCAAATAATAAATGAAAATCTAATATTTTGGCTAAACGAGAAACAGTTAAGCAGAGTACAAACAGTCATAATTATTAACTATGTTTACTATTTGCACATACAGGTGTGACCATATGTATGACAGAACAGGCGGTGAAAATATCCAAAGTTCCATAGATACCTCCAAGATTTCATCAGGAACTCTATCCTTTTGAAAAAGATGAACGCAAAGGAGTGGGAGTCCTTATGAATTCACTTTGCATCAAATTAACCAAGGCTACATTTCAGATAGCTGAACAGAAAGAACCTATATATATAAGTTTGTGTGTGTGTGTGTGTGTGTGTGTGTGTGTGTGTGTGTGTGTGTGTGTGTGTGTGTGCGTGCGTGTGCGCGGGCGTGCGTTTTCCTCCCAATAGTAACCCTACCAGGAGGCAATTTATTCCTATATGTTTCATTGTAAACAATGCGTATATTACATGTAACTTCCAAGTACTGATTTACATTTAATTTTGCATCAATATTCATATTTACATTTATATTTTTACATCTATATATACATATTCTGACCTTTACATCCATATTTATATTTTTATATATACATATATTTTCAGTATATAATTCACACAATATCAGTAACTTATGTTACTTTACAAGGACCGAAAGTTGATCTTATTGGCAAATTTAATTAGTTCTGAGTAATACTTTTCGATTAGTCTCTGTTTTGACACTGGCCACTTGTCTCCAGCAGTAATGACGTGTTGCATTAGGGGCATCCGTATGGAGTCCAGTAGCTGGCAGTCGTAAAGCATGTGGTCGACAGTCTGTTGAAGTTGTGAACTGCAACTACATGATGGTGATTCCAGGATATGGAATCTGTGTAAGTAGTGTCTTAGTTTTCCATGTCCCGTTAGTATCGTGGTTAAACCTGAGGAAATGGCGTGTGTTTTCAGCCGGAGTCTGCTTCTGATTCTGGGAAAGAAATCTTTTGTTGATGATCAGTTTTTTGATGTTTTCCATACTTCTTCCCACAAGTGTAGGCTTCTTTCTTCTGCAAGTGTTTTTATATTTCGAGTACTTTTGGTAACTTATTTCTAGCCATTCGTTTGTAGCCGCTTCTTTAGCCAACTGATCCGCTCTCTCGTTTCCTGCAACCCCAGTATATGCGTTCACCCAGCAGAACTTGATTTCCCATCCCGATAGAGTGAGATTCCAAACCAGCTTTCTTGTCAGTTCTATTAACGCTATATGATTGTTCTGGTTTTTTATGCCGTCTATAGTGCTTCTACTGTAGCTGTAAATTGTTGCTGTCTTTTGATGAGAGGTGTTACATCTAATCCCTGGAGTGAATGGACTACAGCAAGTTGTTCTGCTTGGCTGTTGAAACAGAGAGGATGCACTCTAGAGCAGCGTTCTTATATATTGGACTGCCTGTTATATACAACGAAAGAACCTCCAATATTCCTTTCGGTTTTGCTTCCGTCAGTGTATATATGGAATTCGCCACTTCCAGAGCTTTCCTTCTCCTTAATATTTGTTTTCTTTGCTGGGTGAGGCCACTTACTGTAGTGAAATGGTCGTTCGTAGGAATTTGGATCAATGTTAGAATTTTCGTCATATCTTCCGGAAGTGACTTCGTATATTAGAGATAATTCTTGTATTTTCAGACAGATCGGTGTTGGAGCAGCAATAACGCAAGCTGCCTCAAAAGATATTGTCCTGTATCCTTTAATTATTCGTATCTCTATAAGGCGTTGAACTCTGTTTAGTTTTCGTCGGTCTGTCTTTGATTTTAGTGCATGTTTCCAGGCAGGTGCAGCATAAGATATCAGCGGTATTATAGCTCCGGTATATACTGTTTTCAGCGCTCGTTGGCTTAATCCTTGCCGACTTTGCTAGAAGGTTTACAATTTGTAAGCTTCTTTCGGCAACATATGAGATGTGCTTGTTGAAAGTAAATCTTTCATCTATTATTACTCCTAGATATTTTAGCTCGCTGGCTACCTCGAGAACGTCTCCATTTAGGAAGACCGTACCAGGTTGTTTTGATTTTTTTACGTGAGATGTGAAGCACTTTAGACTTGCTGCTATTGAATGTAACTTTCTTCTCGCCTGCCCACGCTGCAATTTTAAAGAGTTCTTCGTTGGTCGTTTCTTCTAACGGTAAGCCGTCGCGTCCCCGAATCATTATCATCGCATCATCGGCGAAGACTATGACTTTTGTTTCAGTAGTGAAAGGAAGTCTTAAAAGCGAGTCGTACTGGATGTTCCAGAAACCTGGCCCGCACCAGGAACCTTGCGGGCAGCCTCGTTTGACTTCTTTCGCTAGAGTTGTGGTTTTTAATGTCATGGTTGTTCTTCTATCTGTAAAATAATTTTTTGTAAGTGAGAGTAAGTTTTTTGGGCATTTTAAATCTATTAACTGGTTGATTAATGCTGGCCACCACGCACCATCGAAGGCTCCTTGCACATCGAGTGAGATCAGTAGTACGTCTTTTTTTTTTTTTTCTTTGCTGTAGACTGTCTTCTGTGAACTCTTTGACCTCCATAAGTGCGTCTAATGATGGACTGAGATCTAAATGCGTATTGATTGCTGCTTAATAGGTTTCTTGAATAGGTATAGTACATTATTCGGTTTATTAGGAGTTTTTCTAGTACCTTACCAGCTATTTATGAGACTGATTGGCCTGTATTTACTAATTTCGTGGGATGTTTTCTTTTCCTAGTTTGATTATGGGTATAATTTTTGAGCGTTTCCATATTGAAGGAAATCGTCCTCTTTTTGGGTATTCGTTGGAAACTGTTGTTATGAATTCGGGGAATTCGAGAAACGCTCTTAGGAGTATATCGCTGGTTATTCCATCTTTTCCAGGAGTTTTTCTTGGATAGTGACATAATAGTGACTCGATTTCATTAGATGTAAATAAGTCGTCGTCAGGAGTGTCTATGTCTGTTTTCATTCTTTGTCTGTAAGTTTTGTGGATTTCTTCTTCTGTTGATTCATCGTCATCGGGAATAAACTTGTTTATCAGAGTAACTACAGTTTCTGCTAAATTTTTAGTGTAGATGCCGTCTGTTTTCTTGATAATTAATAATGTTGGTGTTGTCTTATTCTTGCTTGCTGTTAATTTATATACGCAATTTCAAGGATTCATAAAACTGTACAGAATATTTTCCATGATTCTGTTTACGCGTTTGTAATTTTGTACTTATAACTGTATTTGGCTTCATAGTAATTCTGTCTTCTAATCTCTCTCAAATCTTGGTTATTGTATGTTCTTTGGTATAATCGTCGAAGTGCGTTAACACGTTTTCTTAGGACTGTTAGTTCATCGTTCCACCAAGTAACTGATTTTCTTCCCTCGATGTTTAGTTTCTTGGTTGTTCTGAGTGTTTGGTCACTGGATTTTATCAGACCTGATGAAAACGCCGAAGCAAGGAAGTCTGTATTGATTTGTACTGATGCCCAGATGTCTAGGTTTTTGTCTAAGCTGGGCTATTGTTCGTTGTTCACATTAAAGTGATCTTCTGAGATTAGGCGTGAAAATTCTCTTTTTAATCCTTTTATAAATTTCTCTAAGTTGGTTTTATTAGTGAAGTACTTGGTATTAATTCGATGGTTTGTGTTGTGTAATCAAAATCAAAAATCAGCTAACGACTTTTTATTCCCGTATATAGGGCAAGGCCGTTTAAACCTATCTAACTTTTGGAGACTGAATGGGCAGTTCAATCTCCACTGGAACCCAATCAGAGATAGCTGGCCCAAGGCTATCACTAATTAAGCAGCACGCAGTGAAGAGAGATGGCTCAACAAGTGCCGCCATCTCGTGGTCTCTAACACAATATATTTTTTAATGTCTGAAATAGTGTGGGGTCTACGGTCGATTTTCTTGAGTTTACGGGACGAAAAACCAGAGTTTCAAGGAGAAAGAAACCCGCTTGCCCGTGCCAGAGATCGACTAACTCGGAAACCGGTAGAAAAAAGGCTTAGAAAAAGTTCTTCTAGTCGGCGACTAGATTCTAAACCAAGAAGTCTTCCTTCGTGCGGTTAAGCGCCATGGTGTGCAAACGCCACATCCACTAAGCTACACAGGCCTCATGTTGTGTATTCTGGTTAAATTTTATTACTGATAAACTTAACATGCGATGGTCAGGACAGCTTTCCTCTTGTTCGCATTTCCATTCAGAAACCCGGGGTAAGATAGCGTTGTGTGCTATTGTCAGATCAGTGAAGCTGCTTCCTCTGGTATTTTCAAATGATGGACTGTTACAATCGTCGTTCAGTATGTGTAGGGAATTTGATGCTATAAACTCTTCCAAATTTTTTCCTCTGTTGTTTGTGTTTTCGTTAAACCATAATACCGAATGGGCTTTGCTATTTATTCTTAGAATTAGGCCGTGGTTGATGGTAAAATCCACGATGTTGCCCATTTTTTCTAGGTCGTGTTTTATGTCAGTGTGATAGTTTAGATACATACTTCCAGCAAAAGTTTTAATTTCTCCGTATATAATTTCGATAAGTACCGAGTCTTCGTTGCTGTGCTGAGAAATTAATATTGCCTTGACTTCAGTGTTCGCCACGAATATTGCAGCGCTCTTTGTTTCTGATCCCTTTGAAAATATTTTATAGTTACTTGGAAAGCCACATATTTTGTTGTTGATGTTGTAGGATTCTTGTATTAATGCTAGTCCTATATTTTTTCTATTTATGAGTTCTGTTAAGTTATTTACAGTTTTTATAGAGCGTTGAAGATTTATTTGAAGGCATGACAGGGAAATAGTGCTAGCTTTATTGTTGCTTTCCATAATCTACGTTTTGAATTTTGAGCTCTCTATAGTAGTATGTCAGTCTTTGCTCAGTGCCATGTGTTGCAATCATTTTTGGTTTTGGCATGCTTATTGTAATTTTGGCAATTTATGCAGTTCATCCCAGAGTTATTTCGTGGGCAATCCTGAACTTATGTTCTTTAGAGCAGAATGGACAGGTGGTTTTTCCCCAGCATTCTCGTGTGTGGTGGTGGAATTCATTCAGTTAAAGCACCTCAGAACGCTTACGAAATGTGCACAATGGCAAATTCTCCACAGCATTTTTACCCAGGTTCTCAACAATTTGGTCCTCGCCATTAGATCGACTTCTATAATCAAGTTTCTCTTGTTCGTTTTTTTATTTGTCATGATAAATGTGTGTTATCTCTGTATCGCCACTGAAGAGTTCTTTGTTCTGCATGCGGATTGAGTCAATTGCATTGTTGGTATCGTTTTCACTGGGAATGTGATATATGATTAGCCTTGGAGAGTATTTCTTACTGGGATTTGCTACTAACGTGTCTTTGCATTCCTTAGAGATTTCGTTATGTAACAAGTCTATATCAGTCTTTTCTTTGGATTCAATTAAGACTCCTCCGTTATTAATGCTTTTCATTTTTGTGATTCCAATTTTGACTTTTCTTGGATCTATTTTTTCTTTTATGATATTTTTGGTTTCTTCGCTGTTTAGCTACGCTATCGGTTTCACTATTATTTTATAGGAACGACTGTTTTCAGGTTCGTCTTTGTTTTTAACATTTTTTTAACGACATGCGAATATAGTTGAGTAGGCCGAGTTAAGTTATCCTGTTGCTTGGAGTAGTCTTTAGTTCAAATCGCTCACTGCCGTTAGTATGTCCTTTTTTAAATCGTTTCTTAAATTTCCGCTTACTTTGGCAACTTTACGCAGCAACTCGAGGGCTTTTTCGAAGTCTAATTCGTCCCGCGCCGCCATTTTAATATTACTCAAAGTTGTAGTATTATATCCTCCTATTGAACTGCTAACTTTCTAATGTACAAAGTTCAAGAAAAATGTACTAACAGTTTCCTGCTTGTTCCCAGAAGTGACGCTTCCATTGAATTAGGCTTCCAGTGGTAGCATTTGGGAGGGGGGGAGGAAGTCCTTGTTGTGACAGCTAATCCTATTATTCACGGGTCGTTGTTGTTGTTGTTGTCTTGTCCTTTGAAGAGTCTTAGATGTTTCCGTGTGCTCCTTGTACTGCTTTGGCTATGTCGATGATTTTGTTTGTAGAGCTGTTGTTCAGGAATAGGATCTATTTCTTGCAAGGCTGTGTAATTGCTGGACAGGTAAAAATGAGAGTGGGTGTCAGTTCAGTATTGGGGCAGTTGCTGCAGTTTCTATATGTTCTCGTATCATCTGTATTGATCTTAATTCCTCTATAATGTCCTGTTCGTAGTCTTGCTATCGTGGTGGAGGTCTTTCTGTCAGCACTGATTTCGGGAATTTGATGTTGAATCACTGATTTCAATCGAATTAGTTTAGCTTTTGCTAGTGCATTGGCATCAGCAAGAGTTATCATGTGAGTTTCTTGGTTGAGTTCTCTGGCCTCTTTTGCTAATTTATCAGCTGCTTTATTGTAATCAATGCCTACATGAGCAGGAATCCATTGTAAAATGCAACTTTTTCCTAAACACTTTAGTTAATTTAAGAGTTTATGGATGTCTGTGTGAGCTTGGTATTGCCAATTTTGATTGCCTCCATAGCTGATCTTGAGTCACTGTAAATTATATTTCCTTCAGATTGTTGAGATGATTATAGTTTTAAGTAGACTTCTAGTGCTTTATTTATTGCGTAGAGGTCGCTGGTAAAATTGGAAGCGATTAGCCCAGATCCAACCTTTATTGAAAGTTTTTCACCTTTCGGGGGTAGAAGGAGAACACCAGCGCCTCCATTAATCATATTGGTGTTTGACGATCCATCGGTATAACAAATAACCTGTTTGGAGGATGAAAGAAGGTTGATCGTATTTAGGCCTTTTTCTTTGAGCATTTCTTTTGGTTCTTTTTTTGTACAGAGTTTGGTAAGGTTTAGATTTATGGAGGTATTTGAAGGTAAAGGACTGGAAAATAGAGGGTCTTTGTTTATGTGGGCATTTAGCTGATTAAGACCTATTTCTTTCCTGATAATGTCATCATATTGTAAAGTTGATGATCTGTGAAGTCTGCATTTTTGGTTCCAATGTTCATAAGTTTTTAGGGAGATATGATCGCTTTGGTAGCTTTCGATATTATTTATGAATTTTATGGTGGCAAATTTTCGTCTGTCCTCCAGCAGGTCAAGCCCACATTCCTGTTGGGCTCTGATGTTGTTAATGGATGAGACTGCACCAATGGTAATCTTGGATGCTTTTGCTTGTATTTTGTCTAATTTTTTCTTTACCTATGAGGCCGAAGGTGACCAGATAGGTGCTGCATATTCCATTATTGGCCTTATTAGTGTAGTGTAAGTAGTTTTGAGGATTTTTGGCTTTGCAGCCCAGTTTGTTCCACAAAGCCTTTTCAGTATATTTGATTTTTTTAGAGCTCTGTTATAAGTGTCAGAGATATGTTGCACAAAACCTAATTCCTGATCAAGTGTAATACCAAGGTATTTTGGATTTTCAATTAGCTTGTTGTTGATCATGACTTTGGGATTGTAGGAATGTTTATTTTTCCTGTCTGTACTAAAGGTGCTTAGTTTTATTTTGTCTGCGTTGATTTTGAGTTTAAGTTCATCTGACCATTTTTCTAATCCTCTCATGGATTTATTTAGAATCTCCTCTGATTCTTTGATTTTAGCACTGGTTTGCTAGATGGTTATATCATCTGCATAGCAAGTTACTTTTGTGTCTTCTGTAAGGTAGGGATGAATGTTATTGACATACAGAAGGAATAGTAAGGGACTGAGTACTGAGCCCTGGGGAACACCAGCCCAGGTTCTCCGCTCTTTTGATATTGCTGCATTGATTCTGACTTTGATCTTTCTTCCTCTAATGAAATCAGCAATTCCAGATTAAAGCGTTTCCTCTAATTCCAATATCATGTACTGTTTGTACTAATTTTTTGATCCGAACACGATCGAAAGCAGCAGTCATATCAAGGAATGTGGCAGTTGTCTTTTTTGTTGTTTTTTCCTGAAATGAGTCTATTATTGTTTGGCAGAAGTGGAATAATTGATCTGTTGTCGAATGACGGGTTCTATAGGCAGTTTGGTAGTAGTTGGTTTTCTTTTTTTTTTTTGTCAGCTAGTGCATAAGCCTGGAGTGTACGATTCTTTCAGTAATTTTACAAAGTATGCTATTTAATACGATAGGTCTATAACTTTGACATTCTGCAGCATTCTGTCAGGTTTCAGGATGGGTACAATAACTGATTTTTTCCATTCTTTTGGAAGTTTGCCTGTTCGCCAAGAGGTATTGAGAATGTCCAGAAGTTGTTCTTTGGCATTTTTGCCAAGGTGTTTGACCATATGACCAAAGATAAGATCATTACCAGGAGATTTATTAGGTGCAGTTTTCTCGATTGATGAATTTAGTTCACTTAGTGTAAATTCTTCGGAGAAGATGTCATTAGTTTGGTATGTTCTTGCTTGTTTTAGTATTTTGCTTGTGAGTTTATTGAGGGTCTTGTCCTCTCTGTTATACTGAAGTTTGGAGTTGTTTGAATAGGTTTTTGCCATTGTGTTTACAATTTCTTGATCTGTAATAGCTTGTTTCCCAGCATTTATGATGAAGTTTGTTTTCTGTTGGTTCTCATTTTTGATACTGTTGTCTAGGATTCTAATAATGTTCCAGTGTTGGCTGTCTTTTCTTGGATCCAGGTTACTGAAAGCTCCGCCCATTTCTCTTGTTTGCACTTCCAAATTCCCTGTTCTGTTTTGTGTGTTATGTCCATTAATTTCTTTCTGTATTCATCAGTTTTATTAATTCTGAATTGTTCGCACGGGTCGTTGTTTTGAGGGTATCTGAACGATAGATTAAGTCCATAAAGATAGAATAAAATTCACTCATACACGCTTAGAACTGTGAAACTATAGAATAAGTTAACTGTTGGATAGAACACTGTTCAGTCGATACCAGATACATCCAGTTATTCTTTTAGCTAGCGCACAAATCGAGGTAAATGCAGGAGCGAATTCAGGCACGTCCGTTCGCGTCCGAGCCTACTCGTGTGTGTGTGTGTGTGTGAGAGAGAGAGAGAGAGAGAGAGAGAGAGAGAGCATCGATTAATAAGACAATTTCTGGAATGCTAAGTGAACTTTAAGAAATCAAAATGTGTAATCAAATAACGTTGTGTTAAAATAGCTAACAATTAAATAGTTAATAACAGTAAAAAAGATATTAAGAGTTAAGACTTGAATATAACTAATAATGTAATTAGTGTCATGTAACTATTCAGTGTGAATGACTAAGAGAACTGAATTCAAAATAAATAAATAAAATGATTACTTGTAACAAATAGTAATACCCTTAAGGAAGTTAAGCATGTGTAAATATATGATATATCTGTTTATGATGCATTTATTTTTATTAGTATGTATTTATTTGTTATTGGTTTAATAAAATATACTCGGTGGAAGTGGTGTTTGCACTGCTCAGTGCTAAACTAGAAGAAAGATCTTTGTGAGTTTGATTCTAGTCGCCGACTAGAGGAACATTTTCTAAGCTTATTTCGACCAGTTCCTGAGTTAATCAATCTCTGGCACGGGAAAGCAGGTGTTTTCTCCAGGAAATTCACGTTTTTCGTCCCGTAAACTCAAGAAAATCGACCGTAGAACCCACACTATTTTCAGAGTTTAAAAATAGTATTACGGTTAGGTATCACGAGATAGTGATATATTATTTATATTAGTGAACAATTAGTGATAGCCTTGGGCCGCTGATTTGCTACCAGCGGAGATTTAACTGCCTACTCAGTCACCAAAATGTTAGGCTAAAATGGCCTCACCTACTCCTTAAAAGGGATTAGCTGATTTTTTTTTTTTTTGTAAAAAATATATTTTGGTTGTATCAGCAAGGAATACTTGGAGGGTATCCTGAACCTACAGACTTAGCTTTAAGATTCCATCCATTTAATAAAAAGAATAAACAGGAATAAAATAAATCACCTTATTTTCTCAAAGGTAGACTGACCATACATATCGTTTTGAACGGGACAGTACCATTTTTTTTTCATATTTCCGGGTCTTCCCGTCGTTTTAATAAAAATGTCAATTTTGTCCCGTTTTTAATATAACCATAATCCTCTATCAATATCATGAATTTGTATAACCATGGAGTCGCATTGTTCGATACTAAATATCAATATCTGCAGTGATTAATTCAGAGAAAATAAAAAATACATGTTGGCAACAGTTACGCGTTTCAGACGTGGCGTCTGTTCTGCTGCAACGTTAGTTTTTGTTTTGCCTGTATGCTAACCGGTGACTTTGTTATTCAATACAGGTGGTTTAAATTTCATATATTTTTTAAAGTTTTAAGTTTTATTTTTAAAGCTTTAAGTCTGTCCTTTCAATGCCAAAGAGGCGAAACCGGTTTTAATGACAATTTCCAGAAAGAATTCAAATTTATTACACTGGACAAGTTGTGGAGCGATGGAACAAAAGTGATATACCAAAATTGTAATGTCAATTTTTCCTTTGCTCATGGAGGTAGAAGCGACATCAACCAACATCTACATAGCCAGAAACATAAGGATCCTTAACCCTTATTAAGACTATCTTAGTGACAGACTAGACAAAGAACCGAGATAAAAATTCTTCTAGTTGGCAGTTATATTCAACCTATAAAATTCTTTCTTGAGATAGCCGAGTATGGGGGGAAACTTCCAGAATCCTCAAACCGTAATGAAAGTTGTCTGTGGATCAGACTTCTGTTTGTACCACATACACGTATAAAACCCAGCATTTATAATTGTGAGTGAATAAAAAAAATGGTGCAATTCAATGTGATCTTCATTTAGTTAAGATATTTGTAGTACAATATAAATTATAGCTTTTATACTTAGAAATTGAAATATTCTAACAATTATTGTCAATTACTGTTGCAATTATTTACGAATTTTTACTTATTATTAATAATATGAATTATTATTCAGATATATAAATTTAAAAAAGGGAGTAGAGACCAACTATTTTAGCCTAAACATTTTGGAAATTGGTTGGTTGATTGTTCTGCATCATAATCACTGCCAGAGATTAGTGCATTTCTTCAGACATGGATGGAAGAAAAGTGGTAAAATTATCTCTAATTTTAGCTAATGTTATATGTACAAGGTTAAAATCGCCTGAGACATTTTTTCGAATGGTTTTGGCAACACTCTTTTTGCTCTTACTCTTTTAAGAAACAACTATCATAGTTTTGATTTTAGTAATCGACAAAGATTTTTTGCGATGGCTATTTGTGACTTGATTCCGGAATTAATTAATCTTTAATGAAGGCATTGAGGATTTTTTTTATTATGAAAGAAACTAATACTCGCAACCTAGAAGATTCGATCAAAGAATGCAATGCAAAGAACCTTTATAAGTGCTTTCGACTGAAGATGGGTTAACCAATCTGATATGGAGACGGCAAGGTTTTTCAACGCACGAAAAAGGCAAATTGGCTAGACAAAAAGCAGGTACTTGACAGACAATACATGGCCTCATGGCCTTAATTGCATGGCCAAAATTCCAAATAAGAATAACAATAGCAATTATGTCAATGCACTGAACCTTGGTAATGGTGAAAAGAGAGTGTACTCTACCAATTTCCATACAGTTATAGCTAAAAGAGCTTTTTTCTAATTATTCCTTTAAATTAAAAAATCGCTGTTAAAGAGGAGAGAGAGAGAGATTCATGCCTATGTAGCCCTGAAGAAATGGCATTTGCTGCCAGCGTACTAAGCTACCCAAGGAAAGACCGACAGGGTTCGATTCGATTCACTAACTAGAATAATTTTTCTAAGCATTTCTTTAGGCCGTTTCCGAAGTTAGTCGATCTCTGACATTAGTAAGTACGATTTTGAATCTGTACGTTAGGGGCCTTAACTCCAAGACTCAAAACATTCTACTGTAAAACTCACTATTACCAACAATAATCTGTTAAGGCTTTGCGCCACAAAATCGTGGCAGTTGTTTATTAATCTCTCTCTCTCTCTCTCTCTCTCACACACACACACACACACACACCATCCTGAAAGCCTTTGTTCATTGATAGCTTGAGCTCACTATTAGTGACGATTGAAGAATGGAGAATGTTTTCGAAAGTTAGGTAGGGCTAAAGAAGTTCCCTTTGAGGATTGAAAGGAGTAAGAGGATGTAAGCAGCTTGGAAAGAAGTTAACGGATACCCCATGGGCAAGGTGCATCGTGCCACGTAACAGTTCACGTGTTTGTAGTCAGTATAAACTGAGATAGATAGATACATACATACATACAGTACATACACACAAAATTGTTTTGGTTTAATTAAGTCAGGGTTGTCCAAAACACAGCTCGCGGGTCGGATGCTGCCCGCTTGCGGGTTTTGAGTTTCACGAGCGAAAAAATAAAATAACAATTTGAATCGAATGCGTATTAGATATTTTAATTCTATCACTAATCGCTATATACCCACATGTTTTTCAAATATTAGATGTGTCAAAGAAGCGTTCTTGCACTGTTTTGTTCCAACGTATATATGTACTGTATTCATTATTCTGGATACGGCCCTCGGATAAATCTTTTTTTTTTTTTTAATGTGGCCCTCGGATTACTTAAAGTTGGACAGCCCTAAATTAAGCTATGGCTGGTTGCCATGACAACGTGTTGTGTACAGTAGTTCATGTTGCCTTTCCGACATTCTACGTGAACAGTGGCTCTCTGTTGCTTCCTACAGGAAGGATACGTTCAAGTTCCTTTCCTTTTATGCAGGATTGCTCAGAAGTCTTTCAAAATTCCTTTTGAAACAGTTTATTTGGAAATCTATATTTGAATATTATTAGTGTTTGTTTTGCCAGCAGACTTCCTTAAAGACAAACACTTAACGCAAAATACAAATGGTGAGTCGTATACACTGTTTATAATTAGATGAATAAGAGAGTAAATATAATGAAATTCAAGGTATATTTTAATGTGCTTTCAATTTCATTGTGCACCTTGGATTAATTAAATTTGGTTGCATTTAATCATTTACCAGAGGTTGTAGGGACCTGCGTGCACGATTTTCCATTCTGACATTCGTGTATCGAAGATAAAGATTTATCAAATCGCGTTACACTGTTTCCGGATTTTTGAAACAGCTATTTCCATTATAACACATGCATTCAAAAGCCTACATCTCGATAACGTAATTGCATAATAAATTTATTAAGCGAGAAGCGTGCGATCTCTAAATCTGGAGTGTGTACATATATATACAGTATATATATATATAAGAAGAAAAATAAAAAGATTTTTAATGTCGCCAATATAAGGTTCAGTGTGTTACTGAGAAAGAAAAAAAAGTGTTAAAAACTAATTAAATGCTGACATTTTCTATCAGAGGCAAGATCATATATAGAGACAGTTAAGAAATTTTACAACACGTATATGTTGCAAAATTTCGCACAACAGAATATAACAGAATCCCAAAACCAACATTTCACAAGTAAAATGTTACAGCTGCATTATGTAATAAACTTTATTACCAATTTTATTAGAATCAAGCTAGTTGATATAGCCTTTTGTGTTTACATTTTTTCTTTTAGGTTTAGTTTTGCAAAATGTGTTTGTGGTTATTTCATTTGAACAATTTGGACTAGATTTTTCGATTGGAGGGTACTGAACGAGTGGAATGCATTGCTTGACTCAACTGTGAGTGCTTCATCTGTCAATAAGTTCAAGGAGAGCTATGACAGCTATTATATGTAAATATAATAGAAGTAAATATAATAAATTATATGTAAATAGTTTGGATCTTCTGTGTTGAGTCTTTGGACTCCATGGAGATGCCCTATAATAATAATAATATTTCTGAAAAGAAATATTATAATCATCAATTTCTGATACTGATGATGATATTTTTTTTCAGGAATATTGTTTCTGAGAAGAACCAACTAACTACAGATAACTACAAATATCATATAGCTTAATTTTGAAATTCCATGATAAAATGTGTTGGACACATTAATAGTAATGTATGAAGAAAAGAAATACTTATGCTCTTAATAAGAACACTCTTTGCAATACAGAGCAAAATTACTTTATTTTTAAAAAAAATGGCATTCAGGTATCTCTACATCTGATACTATATCTAGGGGGCATGGGAGAAATGTCATTTTTTCATATGCCACATAGTAACAGCAAGTAAATAATAAATAAAAAATTGTAAGACAACAAAACAATCCAGTTTTTCACCATATCACTTCTTTCTTTCGTGCTGATTTCTTGTGTAATTTTTATGTCTGCCTCTGTAGTCCTCTTACTATGTGCTCTACCAAGAAAAGAATGCCTCATCCAAACTGTACCTTTCTCATTTGCAAATTAGCACTCTCTTTCCACTATCACCTCATCACAAAGAGAACAGAGTACATGGAAAGCAAAATGGAAGTAATAATGAAAGAAGTAGAAGGAATAGACTGAGTTAAGGAGTGGGAATGTTGAGATTAGTAGATTTGAGAAAATATGTGCTTGTATGAAAGAAAAAGAGAAGGAGGTAAGAAGAAGCTGAGGAAGTGAGAGCTGCAAGAAAATGGAAGTGAAAGTAAATTGGAGAATGTGAGGTCAAGTGGAAATAGCAGAAATGAGAGGTTCAAAGAGAAAAGATGAGAGATGTAATTTTTTATAAAGAGGAATGAGAAGCTGTGAGAACTGTATCATATAGAGATTTGATGATTTGAGATATTGTAGAACAAAAGGTTAGTAGAATGCTTACCTAGGAGAATAATAAAGAGTGTAACTATGGCAGTGGAGAGAGAGAGAGAAAGGTTAGTGTCAATGAGATGACAGTGACACTTGATACAAATGCCCTGAGAGGTTTAAACTGAATATCAAAAGATTTGCTAGTACTATTAGATACTGTGCATAGAAGAGTGTAAAGGAAAAATAATGAATTCATGGCCTCGTGGCAACAGTGGAGAGTTAAGGAGAAGAGTAGATAATAACTGGCATGAGAGAGAGAATATTTAGATAGAGGGGGGTTGAAATATGTAGATATCATGTATGATAATAAAAGAGTTATATACAACAGGTAGGTTGCATTCGTACATTCTTAATGGCCTCATTTGAGAATGCGACGTAAGTAATAGGAGGTTGTGTAGCATGTCCTATCACAGGCTAGAAAGAGCAATATTGGTTATGGAGATAATAGGAATACCAGTACTAGTTTCTCTATATACAAATGCTAGAACTCGAGTAAGAATCACATGGGTAAAAATCTGCCCCCAAATTATTGATATTATGTGAAACATGACTGATAAAATGATGATAGCTAAAGAATCGCAAGCAACAAAAGTAGGAGTTAAGCAGGAGGAATTCAGGGCTGAGGAAGATGGTTCATTTGTGGATATTTGGTGACAAAATTGCTGCTGCTATAAGCCGGGGGGGGGTACAGAAATGTGCACACTATACATCAGCAGATTTGCACAATAAGTAAAAGCCAGTAATTATTATGGAGCTTCAACTATTGGGAAAAAGAGGGGGAAATGCACAGTAGGATAGAAATGGAATGTATACAGCTACTAAGAGATATTTACATGAAACATTAGTGGATAGCATATCGCTTTCCAACAAGCAGTTTGTGGGTTTGAGTCCCACTGGGTGTTTGTAAAAGCCTGTTTTGGATGAGCTTGTATAGCTCCTTGAGTTTATAAGGCTTGCCTTAAAAAAAAAAAAAGCATGTAATGCAAGGAAGGTTTGAGAATGCTGGTTCTGGTAACAGCATCAGAAGAGACGTATCCATAACCAACATGGCTACTCTGCCTCTGATTGAAGTGTGTTCATGCATTTTGGAACTGAGAGGTTGCTAAACATGTGGAGAGACATGTGTGAACTACAGTGTCATCTGATAATGACAAACTTAGGAAGCAGCTTAAAGTACTACCATGGCATAAAGAAACTGGAAGGAGAGTATGTTATTAGTGCATGAGAAATGGTTAGAGAGTGCTTGAGGAAAGCAATATCAGACTGTATGTCCAGGGCCATGTGAATAAACCATGTGGGAATTAAGTATATGAATAGCATCATTAAGCAGGTCCTGCAAAAAAATAAAACATTGTGAAGGGAATATAAAGAAAAAGTGACCAGCATGCTGATGAGCAATACAAAGCACAGGCAAGTAAGGTGACTAGAATGGAAAGGGAGTTAAAATGAGATTATGAGGAAATTAGCTAAGCAGGACAAAAGAAATCACAGTAGTGAGTAAAAAGAAGAATATTATTGAAGGATAATTTTAATGAAAGCTGACAGTAAGGAGGTGACAAAAGCAATAGTTGAGGTACTGAGTGTCACTTTGCATGGCTGTATCATTCAGGTGGAGATATCTCAGTTGCTAATGTGAGAGAGTCCAATGCGAGAATAGAGATAGACAAAACCGGAGGTAATTAGCATATTACGAAATATCACTGTAATTACAGCCATGATATTTGTTGGGATATTGGACATTGTGTTAAAGAATCTGCAAGTGAATTGGCATTGCCTCTAATCAAGCTAATCTAATCAATTAAATTTAGGTCTCAATTCTTGTAAAGTCCCAAAGGAGTGAAAGACAGAAGTTGCAAATTACATGCCAATTTATCATCACAGAAGTGAAAGTACTGGAAAAGTGGTTAAAAGCAGAATTTAGTAACTGGTGACTAGGAATATGATTCTATGTGTGTGTGGGTGGGATGTTTTCTATAATAAATTAAAATAGTTGAGTTAGATGAAAGATTGTGGCTACACATTGATGCTGCTGAACTTTGCAAAGCAAAATACCTTTGCAAAGTCCAGCAGCATCACTGTGTTGCAAAATTTACAAATTTGGTGGTTATGGATACAAGGATGGGAAGTAAACAGATATCAGAGAATAAAAGATGAAGGAATAGAATCCAGAAGAATGTGAGTAACCAGTGGAGTGATGCTGGACTCTGTACTGAGGTCATTGCTGTTTAATCTGTACATTAATGATATAGAGAATAATTATCAGAAGTGGAGGAAACCAGGGATCTTGGGGATTGTAAATAGAAATTTGAAGTTCAGAGAACATATTGCAAAAGTTGTGATGACAGCCCAGAGGTTTGCTGCAGTTATCTAGGAGAAAACCAGCTGAGATAAAAGTGTCGGTCCCATCATATAAAGCCCTGATCAGATCAGATCACAACTAGATTACTGTACTCATATCTGGTCAGTGGAATTTGAAGTGGATGACGTAACCTTAGAGAGGGTGCAGAGGTGAATGAAGAAAATGATATTAGAAATATACAGTGTTGGTTATGAGGATAGATTGAGGACATGCAAACTGCAGAGTTTGTTGGAGAAAAGATGAAGAGAGGATATCATTGAGACCTTCAAGCTGTTGAAAGGTATTAATCAGACTGAACACTGAGGAGATTTTTCATATGGAAAAACAAGGGTGTCACATAATAATAATAATAAAGGGTGATTTCCCAGGAGAACTGTTGTATCATTATAAA
Source organism: Typopeltis vanoorti (assembly GCF_054136105.1). NCBI lineage: Eukaryota > Metazoa > Arthropoda > Arachnida > Uropygi > Thelyphonidae > Typopeltis > Typopeltis vanoorti. The sequence continues at coordinate 83,155,195 of NC_143559.1, forward strand.
CATCATTGTGCTAACATTAAGATTCACAAGGAATAATGTAGTAACAGAACCCTGTAGTTGGATATATAATGTTTTGCTCTTATATGGCATGGTTTTTCATCTTGCAAAACAAGCAATTGGCAGAAAAGTAGACACAATTAACAGACATAATACTGGCATTATATATCAGTTGCTTTGTGTGTAGTTCCAAACAAACCATCCTAACCTATACTAAGTTTTGCAATTAGAAGAATCCCAAATGAGCAGATGGTAAGATGACCACAGCATAAGGTTTGGAGCATTAAAATAGAAATATCAAATTACAGATCAGTTTGCATTTTTGTATTGGGAGTTGACATTTAAAAAAAGTTGGTTAAGATTAGAAGACAGGAGTGGTTAGATAATGTAAGTGTGATTCTCTAAGTGAAGTGGTGTCAAAAATTTCTGGCTATTCAAAGATACCAGTGTAGTTAGTACAAAGTTGCCCCACTAAGTGTAGTTACGGTATAAAAAAAACCTGGATAATGCCATTTATTTAAAATATTTAAAGAATGGTAAGTATTCATCAGGTTATGTTTCAGACCATGAAAATTTGTCACGGAAACCTTTCATTCAGATGTTAAAAGCTGCATTGAGAGAGAGAGAAAATTAGCACAACTCTAGCAATCTACCTCTATTTTTGCACTGCAGTATTGTTATCTAGAAGGTGCGCATGTACACACTTGCAAACTGATCACTCAGTAGCTCAGCTATTTCACCTGTTTTTGTCATCTCTACCATCAGCACTCATAAAACATTATCCTTCCATAGTCATTCTTTGTTTTATTCACAAAGTAGTAATAGAACTCTTATTCAGAAAGAAATTTGAATCTGCTGTAAAGCTTTTCAAAAGAACTTGAAGACTTGGTTATTTAATAACCAGGTTTCTTTCCTTTTTTCCACTCCTTAGGAACTCTATGCACTGGAAGACTTTTATTAGAGTCTTGCAGTGCATAAAGTTCCTAAGGAGTGGAAAAAAAAGAAAAATAGTACTACTTCATAAGCATGATTCTAGCACAAAAGTTTCCAATCATAGTACAGTCTGTATAACTGCAGCTGTAGACAAGATGCTGGAGAGATTGGTTAGGAATAGAATACAGGATTGAGTCGATGGACATATCATTCTTTATGATGGTCAGCATGGATATGTAAAGGTTAGGTCTTGTTTTAGCACTTGCATTTTATAAGGTAATGAGTGTGTTAGATAAGGGAGAATCATATACAGTGATATTCTTAGACTTTGCAAAAGCGTTTGATAGATTACCAAATTGATAGATTACCACATGATAGATTACTACATTTCATAGGAAGAACCTCCCACGATGAGTCTTTTGACTCCATGGAGGCCTGAATAATAATAATAATAATAATAAGTTGATGTACAAACTACAGAGGATGGGAATAGATAGTATATTGGTTAGATGGGTTGGAGATTGGCTCTCTGATCGACCAGCAAGTTGTGTATGCTGGAGTAGTGTCTCAAAAATGAAGAGTAAGCAGTGGCATGCCCCCAGGGTTCCGTTCTTAGACCCCCTGTTATTGAACTTGTTTGTAAATGATATATCATGTGGACTGACTGGGGATTTTCAGTTGTTTGTTGATGATACAAAGTTGGAGAGAATTATAAGTAGCACTACTGATGTTAATTCCCTTCAGGAAAATTCGAATAGACTTTTGACTTGAAGAAAGCAGTGGGGTTGTAGTTTTAATATTAATAAGTGCAAAGTTATAAAAAAATATAAGAAATATAAATAATATATATATATATAAATAAATATAAGGCTGTGTACTATAGTGATGGTGCCATACTGCAGGAAGTGGATGAGATTTGAGATTTAGGAGCGATGGTTGACAGTAGACTGAAGTTTACAGGATATATTGCAAGTGTTGCAAAGACTGCATGTCATAGTGCTGCTATGATAAGAAGTATTCTAACATGTAAGGAAATGGTTGTGCCACTGTATAAAGAACTGGTCAGACCACACTTGGACTATTGTGCTCAAATTTTTCACCTGATTTTCAGTGTGATGTGGAAACATTGGAGAGGGTCCAGAGATGAGTGACTAAGACAATATCAGGACTTTGGAATGCTGGCTATGGAGAGGGGGTTGAAGACATGTGGATTGCAGAGTTTAGTGAATAGCAGGAAAAAGAGGTGATATGATAGAGACATTTAAGTTAGTGAGAGGATTTTAGTGGATTAATCAAGATGAGATTATAAGAAGAGTAGAAAGCAAGAGGGGAAAAACCAGAGGCCATCTCTGCATGTTATGTAAGAGTATGGGGAAGAGGGGTGTGAGGAGTAGATTTTTACATGGATAATTGTCAGTGAATGGAACACATTACCAGAATGTGTTGTTAATGCAAGGAGTGTTAAGGATTTTAAGATTTGGTATTTAAATATGTTGGCAGGTGAATAAACCTCCCATGATGAGTCTGGCAACTCAATGGAGGGTGCAATAATAATAATAATAATAATAATAAACTTTATCTTACAACAGCACATTTCTGATCAGGATGCAACATTCTCAATGCACATTTACTGATGTTTTTCGTCATTTAGAGCACAAGTAGATAGAAGACATACGCTCCTCCTTCCCTCTCTCTCTCTCTCTGTTTCTCAAAAATAAAATAAAATAATAATAATAAATGAGAGTAATAGTTGCATGTTAAGAATTTCAACGGTACAATAATATACCTTCAAATTTAAGTTTTATATAAACTACTAATAAAAGTATATGTTTCATCATTTATCTCATCTCAGCCATTTCTTAATGTATTAGGCTGAGTAGGTCTTACTAGCTAGGTTACGCAGCTTCTTACATTTCTAAGAAGCTGAGGATACAATGCATAGATTCTCTAGCTAATTTGTCTGTTTTGTGTGATGATGATAAACCTGAATTTCCAATAGGCAAAATTTTGTTGCTTTTTTATGAGGCAGCCCATTTCAAAAACATTAATTATCAGTTATCTTTACCTGTACAACACCTGTCATATTTTGTCTTGAAATCATTCACCAGCAAAGCACACAACTGACTCTAGTAATCTTTTCTATTCACTCACCACTCTACAAGCAAAAAATCTAGTCCCCATTTCCTTGCTAACCACACTCTTACTCATTTTCTATGGATGAACTCTACTTTTTATCACATGTACTGACATGTGATTCACAGTACATTCATGTACTGAAACATTTCCTCCACATCAATCCTTTATGCACCCCCTAAGCAACTTACATGTCTCTGTCATATCCTCCACCACTTATCTGCTGATCAACCAGCTTCTGTAACCCACAAATCTTTGGTCTCTCCTCATATGGAGCATCACACAAACCTGCCACCATCTTGTCACTCACCTCTGAATTTGCTCCACCTTGTCCATATCAAGAAACCCAGGCTACCAGATCTGTGTGAGTAATCCAGATGAGACCTTATTACTATTACTATTATTACGGACAACTCCAGGGAGTCATTAGACTCATCGAGGGAGGCCCCAAATCATATTCATCACAACTATTCGACATTCATACAGTATCTATCATACCTCACCTTAAACTCATTCACTGTCACAGCATCCACCACAGACTCAGGGAGCACATTCCACTCATTCACTACTCTAAAAGTAAAGAACCCAGCTCTAACACCTTTACTAACCACACTTTTGCCCAGTTTCCATGGATGTCCCCTAGTCCTCCCACAACCAGCCCTGTTCTCAAAAATATCTTCTGAATTAATTTTTTAGAAACCCTTCAGTAATTTGAATGTCTCAATCATATCTCCCCTCTTCCGCCTATCAACCAATTTTTGCAAACCACAAATCCTCAACCTGTTCTCATAAGGTTCATTCCACAGACCTGCTATCATCTTGGTCACTCGCCTCTGGATCCTCTCCACCTCCTCCCCATCAAGAAAAAACCTAGGTGACCAAATCTGGGCACAGTAGTCTAGATGGGGTCTTATCGAGGCTCGATACAGAGGAACAATAACCTGCTTGTCTCTGCTTGTCAACATATTCTTCAGCAACCAAGTGATTCGATGAGCTGATTTGGCCACTTTTGCAATGTGTCCCCTAAATTTCAATTCCTTATCCACCAACACTCCTAAATCTCTTGCTCATCAATTTCCTGCAGCACAGTTCCACCAATGCAGTAAACTGCCACCAATCTTTTCACCCCAAAATGCATAACCTTACATTTTGCCACATTAAATTGACATCCATTCTCCTTAGCCCAGCCCTCCAATCTATCCAAATCATCCTGCAAAATTTTGACGTCATCTGCATTCACTATTGCCCTACCCAACTTCGCATCATCCGCAAACAAATGAACTGTTCCTCTTAGATCCTTTCCTATATCATTAATGAACAAATTAAACAGCAGTGGTCCAAGAACAGATCCTTGTGGCACACCACTAGTCACAGGCCGTCTTGTGGACTCTACTCCTGAGTAAACCACTCTCTGATATCTCTCCGTCAACCACCCTCCTATCCATCTCACCAACCCTATGTCCATCCCCATATGCTGCAATTTACTGATTAGAATTCCATGTGGTATCCTGTCAAAGGCCTTTCCAGTAGAATCACTGTAAACCCATTACCCTTATCCAGTTCAGCCGTCACTGTGTTATAATACGTGAGCAAGTTACTGAGGCATGACCTACCCTTCACAAAACCATGCTCTCCCCGATACAGTATCCTATTTTCTTCTATCTAATCTTGTATTTTCCTCTTGACTATTTTCTCTAAGACCTCGATAATGATTCCTGTTATGCTGATTGGCCGGTAATTTTCAACAGCAGCCTTGGAACCACCTTTGTGCAGCGGAACTATTTTCCCCTCTTTCCACCCCCTTGGGACTGACCCAGACCCGAGTCTCAAATTAAACAAAATGGTCAAGGGCACTGACAATTCTTTAGCCGCTTCACATACGACACGAGCTGGTATACCATCCAATCCCACAGATGTATTGACATTGAGGTTCTGTAATAGACTAGTTACCTCTACTTCATTCATCACAATTCCAGTATAAGCTGTTGGTTCTTCCATTCCTGCAAAGTCACCACCTGGATGATATACTCTTGCAAAGTGCTCGCTCAGTAATTCCACAATATTGACTGATTCGGTTACATCCCTACCCTTAGCATTTTTTAAGATCATTCTACCATGAGCATTTTTCCTTTTACTTGCAACATATTGAAAAAACTGTTTGGGATTCTCTTTAGCCTGCATGGCCAATTTTCTTTCGTAATCTGCTTTAGCTTTGCTTACCACCCTTGTTACCATCCTGGCCTGAGCTTTATACTGTTCCTGCGCCTGATGGTCACCTTTCTCCTTAAATTCCCTCCACAATTGTTTCTTTTTTTGCAGCTCAAGCTTAATAGTGTTATTCATCCATTTAACCCCTACTTGATTTATTATTTGGACTCTTGGTATGCAGTCGACCATTGCCTCCTGCAAACAGTTCTTAACCACCTCCCATGCACTATCAACATCCAGCCCTTGCAGTTTTACATGCCATGGCACTGAGCCAAGCACACACCTAAGCTTGTCATACTTACCAGCCCGGTAATTCCAGATGTACCCTGTCTTAATTGTAAATTCCACACCTTTAGCCACCTCCCAAGTCAAGACCCTATGATCACTCTCACCAATTGGTGGCAATGTGGTCATATTTGTTACAGCCAAATCCTCAGATGTAATTACTAGGTCAAGCACTCTCTGCCCCCTAGTATTTTCCATTACATGCTGTTGCAGATAGTTATCCCTTAATAACTGCATAAAATCCAATTCCTTCCTCCTGTGTGTCCTCTCATCACTCCAATGAATGCGACCATAGTTGAAATCTCCCATAATAATTACCCTCCTTCCACTCATTTCTTCTATTTGCCTATGCATACTATCCCCACCATCTATTCCATCACCTGGTCTATAGCAGCACCCAATTATATATTTTGTTCTGCTAGATTCTATCTCACACCAAACAGCCTCAAATGTGCTCTTTTCTCTATCCTGCAGTTCAACTTCTATACTCCTTGTCTGCAGCTCATCAGCTATCAGCTTATCAAAGCCTTATATAGAGGAATAATAACCTGCTTATCTCTGCATGTCAGGTTGTTCTTCAATAACCAGATAATCCTATGAGCTATTTTAGCCACTTTTGCAGTATGCCCTCTGAACTTCAACTCCCTGTCCACCAACATCCCCAAATCCCTGGCTTCATCCATTTCCTCTAGTACAATTTCATCAATATGGTACATAGCTAGTAATCTTTTCACTCCAAAATGCAAAACTGCCACATTAAATTGACATCTATTCTTCTTTGCCCATCTGTTAATTTAAATCATTTTTATTGAGTATTGCTCTATCTAATTTTGAATCATCAGCAAACAAGTGAATATTTTCCCTCAGATCATTTCCTATATCATTGATGAGTCAATTAATTAGTTTATGCAGGGCTCTGCTCCTGTATAAACTACTGTGTGGTGTCTCTCTAACAACTGCCCTCTTATCCTCATCACCAGCTTCATATCCATGCCCATTTTGTGTAATTTATATATCAGGATTCTATGTAATGTCCTGTCAAACACCTTTGTGAAGTCCAACAGTATCACCATGTACCCTTTATAAAAAGTCAGCTGTCACTTTATTGTCAAATGTGAGTAAGTTACTGAACCATGACTCATCCTTCACAAAGCAATGCTGTCTGCCATACAATATCCCATTCCTGAATTTTTGTCTTTAACCAACTTCTCCAATACTTCGACCAACACCACTCCTGAAATGCTAATTGGTTGTATATTGTTACTTTGGTCTTCGAACCTCCTTCATGCACTGGAATGATTTTCACCTCCTTTCATTCCCTTAGGACCCAAGCTGAGACTCAACTTGGGTCCCTACCACAGTATCATAATACATGAGCTGATATCTTGTCCAAGTCCATAGCTGTATTCACATCCAGATTCTGTAATATCCAATGTATCTCATCTTCCTCTATTCGTACTTCCAGATTAATCCTTATCGTATCTATTACTGTAATATTTTTACGTGAATGATACACTCTTGATCACTGAAACTGACCTTTAGTTGAAAAGGTGTTATAAATGGTTTTGTTTGGGAGAGTGAATTTAGATTAAGAATGACTGACCTGCAGAGGGAGATAGATGAGTTGAAAGAGGAGGTGGAATGTCTTGTGAATGAGAGCAGAAGTATGAAAGATAAGATTAGGAGAATGGAAGAGATAAATGCAAGGAGAATCAGAGTAGGAGAGAGAGAGAATTTAGGGAGTATGAGTGAGAGGTATGGGGGTGCTAGAAGAGGAGAGAATGGAAACAGTAGAAGAGAGGGAATGAGAGAGAGGTATGGGAATGCTAGCAGACGAGAGGATGGAAACGGTAGGAGAGATGAAATGAGAGAGAGAGGTATGGGAATGCTAGAGGACGAGAGGATGGAAACAGTAGGAGAGACAGAATGAGAGAGGGATATGGGCGTGCTAGAAGTGGAGAAAATGGAAACAGTAGGAGAGAGGGAATGAGAGAGATGTATGGGAGTGCTAGAAGAGGAGAGAATGGAAACAGTAGGAGAGAGAGGTATGGGAATGCTAGAAGAGAGAATAACAGTAGAGGAGAGGGAATGAGAGAGAGAGACCTATGGGAATGAAAGAAGAGGAGAGAATGGAAACAATAGGAGAGAGGGAATGGTAAGAGGTATAATGTATGGTGACTCAATGATCCGTGGTGTTCAAGATAGGATGCGTGAGGAGTGTTTGCCAGGAGGAACAATAGAAAGGGTGGCTATGGCAATTAAGAGAGGTGAAAGGGTGGATGAGATGATTATGATGGTAGGAACGAATGACTTGAGTGGTAATGTAAGTCGGGCAGTGAGAGATATGAGGTTTTTGCTTGAGACTGTATGGAAGAAGACAGAGAGAGGAAAAATAGTGTGTGTGTTGCCTAGGTATGATAATGATGAGCTGAGCAGAAGAGCGGTGATATTGAATGGCATAATAGCAAGAATGTGTGACAAGAGAGGACTGGTATATGTGGATGCTTGGAGTGCATTTGAGGAAAGAGAGGAATTGTATGCGAGAGACCGTTTACATTTGAATGAGGAAGGACGTAGGCATCTGGAGAGATTGCTGTTCTGAAAGAGTCAGTGTGTCCCAGGGAGGATGATAGCAGGGGTGACCTCTTGTGGGAATGGATACTTGGGAGAAGGGAGACGATGTCAGGTAACACTGAGCCCAGTGGAGTCTAGAGGGATAATGCTGGGTATAGAAACAATGGCATTTATATGCTATATACTAATGCCAGGAGTATCCGGAATAAGGGAGAGGAATTGGTGGCGCAGATAGCATCAGCCTGGCCAAAAATTATTGGGATCACTGAAACGTGGTTGACAGAAGGGGATATAATAACAGGAATAGAAGTCGCTGGGTATAGCATTTTTCGTCAGGATAGGAGGGGAAAGCGTGGTGGTAGTGGGGTACTGCTTATGATAAGTGACGACCTATGTCCTCTAAGAGTGGAGGCTTTGGAAGGAAGTGAGAAAAATGATTTTGAGACCATATGGTGTGAGGTAGAGGTAGGCAAGACAGGATATTTAGTGGGGTGTTGCTACAGACCCAGGAGCACGGAGGATGGGGACCAGGAGATGTTTAGACAGCTAAGTTTGGCAAGTGCAAGAAGAATGATTGTTATGGGAGATTTTAACTACAGTAGTATAAATTGGAGAGAGGAAGATGCATGTAGCAATAGGGGAATGGAATTTCTAGAATTCTTGAGGGACAAATGTGTTAGGCAACATGTAACAGAGGGAACCAGAGGTTCAAGAGTTTTAGATTTGGTTATAGCATCAGAAGAGTTGATAATAACTGAGATGACATCTTTCCCACCAGTTGGAGAGAGTGACCATATGGTTTTGACTTGGAAAATGAATAGACATGCAGGAGTATCAAAGAGACGGGAACTTATGTGGAATTATAATGCAGGTGATTATAATACTCTTAGACGTCAACTTCGATGATGTTTCATGGAGGGAGGAATTGGAAGGCAGGGATATCGTTGTGCGTGGGAAATTGTGAAAGAATATTTGTTAGCAGCAATTCTAAGTTGTATACCACGAGTGAAGAAGAGAACACAATTTGGAGTAAAGTGGATGACAAACAATATTAACAGGAATTGCATGTGAAAAAGAGGCTATGGAAGAGATATAAGGAGACAGGTGAAGAGAGGATGCGTGAAGAATATAAGACACAGGCCAGAAGAGTGACTAGTGTGGTAAGGAAAGCGAAACTGGAATATGAGAGGAGATTGGCCCTAAGATCCAAAGAAAATCCTAGGGAATTTTTTAGCTATGTGGCCAGTAGGAGGAGAAATGACTGTGGAAGAATGATATTGTGGGATAAAAATGGGAATAGAGTGACTGTTGCAGAGGACATAGTGGAATTGTTCAGTGACCACTTTATTGGAGTAATTTATCCTGGAGGAGTCAGTTTTAATGCTAGAGGGATAGGGCAGGTTCAAGGTTTACAGGTACAGGAGGAGAGTGTGTTTCAGACACTGAGAACTCTGGATGTCAATAAAGCTTTTGGACTGGATGGTATTTCACCACGAGTTTTGAGAGAATGTGCTAGGGAACTGACAGTGCCTTTAACCTGGCTTTTGAATGAAAGTCTGGCTTTGGCAAAGGTGCCCAAGGAATGGAAGGAAGGTAAGATAGGAAAGACCAAAAAATTCAATAAAAGAAAAAAACTGAAGATCTGGGATGATACAATCAAAGAAATAACCAAAAAGAAAAAAAAAGCCTATCACAAATGGTTAAGCAGTAAAAGATTAGAAGATGAAATAGAATATAAAAGAATAAGAGCCATAGCTAAAAGAGAAGTCAGAAAAAGACATAGAGAATCATGGAATAAATTTGTTTCTAATTTAGAACATGATTTATATAAAATAAGACCCAATGTATATAAGATTTTGAAACACCTAAATGCAGATACCAAAGAAAACATAAACTTAAACACTTAATTGAAATTAGAAGAATTTCTAAATTACTACACAGAACTGTGGACAGACAAATATTTTAAAAAAGACAACTGGCAAACAATTAACGAAAATGAAAAGGAAATAACTGAAGAAGAATTAGAAATCAGCCTGAAAGAAACAAGAAACGGAAAATCACCTGGAGAAGATAAGCTAGGTTCAAAACTATATAAATACGCAAGAACAAGATTCAAAGGAAGACTCCTATTATTTTTAAATAAAATCTACTCAACTGGTATCCCCCAAATAGAATGGAAAAAAGCAGTTGTGATTCCTATCTTTAAGAAAGGTAATAGAGATGACCCTAAAAACTATAGAGGTATCAGTATACTAAATTCATGTTACAAAATATATAGCAGAATCTTAAATAACAAACTAATGAAATATTCCGAAAACTTTATTCTAGAGGTACAGAATGGATTTAGAAAAGGACGATCATGTATAGACCCAGCCTTCTGCCTAAAATTAATAATAGAGAAAAGAAGAGAATATAATTTAGAAACACATATTGCATTTATTGACTTTGAAAAAGCATTTGACAAAGTTAAAAGAAACATGTTATTTAACATATTAAAAGAAAGACAAATACCAAATAATATCCTAAAAGCTGTCACAAGTATATATGAAAATAATCAAATACAAATAAGATTAAATCACGAGCTATCATATACAAGATAGATAAACCAAGGGGTCCGACAGGGATGTCCCCACTCAGCAACTCTTTTTAATATCTACTTAAATGAAATAATAATAAAATGGAGTAAAAATTTACATCAAGGAATTAAACTTTCACCTACAGTTAACTTAAACACTCTCCTCTTTGCAGACGACCAAATAATAATTACAAATTTTGAAGATAACTTACAGAAAGCTATTCTAAATCTAAATGATATATCCAAAGATTATGGTATGATAATATCAACGGAAAAATCAAAAACTATGGCCTTTAAAGGACAAGATCCAGCAAGAACTAAAATAGTATTAGATAACAAGATTTTAGAACAGGTGAATTCATTTAACTACCTAGGATGTATGATCACATATGAAAATGAAAAAGATATAAACATAAAAATTGCAAAATATTTAAAAATAACAGGAGTAATTAACTCTATATTTAAACCAAACCTAGTTCAAAAACAAACCAGGCTAAAAGTATACAATACATTAGCTCTACCGGTCTTAATGTATGGAAGCGAAATCTGGACAATAAAACAAAAAGACAAACAAAGATTAACAACATCAGAAATGAAGTTTATGAGAAAAACTGCAAAGTATACCCTATTTGATCACAAAAGAAACGAAGATATTATGAAAGAATTAAACTAAGAACCAGTAATTGAAAAAATTAAAAATTATAAACATAAATGGATGGAACACGTTCAAAGAATGAAAACAGAAAGATTACCAAAACAAGCCTTAAAGTACAAGCCATTAGGGAAAAAGAAAACCAGGACATCCTCTTAAACGATTCAACGATGACGTCTAAGGCCGGAACAGGCCATACTAGGCTTAAATCCTTGATATGTATGATGATGATGATGTAAGATAGTGGCATTGCATAAGGGTGGTAACAGACTGGAAGTGTCTAATTATAGACCAGTCTGTGTGTCATCAGTAGTTGTTAAGATCTTAGAGAAAGTAGTGAGGGACCATATACAGCACTGGGCAGATGAGGGTAATGTTATCTGTGAGAGTCAACATGGATTTGTGAAAGGGCACTCTTGTTTTAGCAATTTGCTAGCCTTTTATAATAAAGTTACAACAACATTAGATGAAGAAAAGGCATATACTGCAATTTTCTTAGACTTAGCAAAGGCATTTGACAGGGTGCCACATGATAAGCTGATATTTAAGTTGCAACACATGGGTCTGGATGTCAGATTGGTCAACTGGATTCAGGATTGGCTATCTGATAGGTATCAGAGAGTTGTGTATGGTGGAGCAGTTTCAAGGAGACAGAAGGTTACAAGTGGGGTCCCACAGGGCTCAGTACTAGGGCCTATATTGTTTAACCTTTATATCAATGACATTGCCAGTGGATTGCAAGGGGATATTCAGTTGTTTGCAGATTATGCGAAGCTGGGAAGGATTATTAGTAATAGTGCAGATGTGGTAGCCCTGCAAGAGGATGTGAATAAGCTAGATAGATGGGCAAATGAATGGGGGTGTCAGTTTAATGCAGCAAAATGTAAGGTCTTGAGGTTTAGGAAACATCGATGGGATGCTGCATACTCTATGGGAGGAGTTATACTGGAGGAGGTTGGGGAGACAAGAGATCTGGGGTTGATGATTGATAGAAACCTGAAGTTTAGGGGACATATTGCAAAGGTGGTGAAGGTAACACAGAGGATTGCTGCTATTATGAGAAGGACACTGACCTACAGAGATAAGAGGGTTATCATTCCGTTGTATAAGTCTCTGATCAGACCACACTTGGATTATTGTTCTCATATTTGGTCTCCAGGATTTGAAGGGGATAAATTAACTGTGGAAAAGATACAAAGACGGATGACAAAGATAGTCTCAGGACTGTACAAGGATAGTTATGAGAATCGGCTGAGGGAATGTGGAGTGCAGAGTTTGGCGGATAGAAGGAGAGGTGATATGATTGAGACTTTTAAAACTGTTGAGAGGTGGTTACAGGGTTGACACTGGGGAGTTCTTTCACTTGGTTGAACAGCGGGAAGGAGTGATGACAAGAGGCCATCCCTGGAAGTTACAAAAGGAAACTGTGAGCAAGAGGGGTGAGAGTGGTTTCTTTGCATGGAGGGTGGTTGAGCCGTGGAATGCATTGCCTGATAGAGTGGTGAGGGCGAGAACGGTCAATGAGTTTAAGGAGTGGTATGATAGATTTTGTGTTTCTTAGGGAGAACCTCCCCTTGATGAGTCTTGACAGACTTTAGGTTCTTAGGAAGGACCTCCCACGATGAGTCTTTTGACTCCATGGAGGCCTGAATAATAATAATAAAATGTTTTTCATACCACAGATGGAATTTGAATGCATTTCTTTCAAATCTAAATATATTTATAAAATCCATAACTATTACTGAACATGCATGCATAAATGCATGGCCTATGTTAGTGTGGCTAGCGTATCCGCTCTCCACCCAAAAGGCTGCAGGTTCGAATCCTGCAGTGGGCATGGATGTTTGTGATTGTCTGTTAAAATACTAGTGTGGGTTGGCAGCAATAGATGGCATTGGTGTAGATGATGAAAGTAGTTGCGGTTGGTGGAGACAGAGAGTTGTAGAGTAGATGTCCTCCCTCGATGAGTCTTTGAACTCCCTGGAGGTGTTAAGTAATAATAATAATATTAAATTGCTATATAATATATTTCTGAAAGAAATGTTAAAGCTTTTTTTTCTTTTAATAAAATAATTTTTTGCTATTAATATACATTATATACATATGTTTTAAATGATTCTTCGATATTTTAATGAAATGTGTAGCAACTTTGAATTTCCTTATCTGCAGTTATGCATAGTTATTCTTTTATGTTATTGCCAAAAATTTGAATAATTTCTAAACTTTTAAATTTTAATTGATTTCTAGGGTAAAGGTAGCAAAGCAAAGAAGGGAAAGAAAGGAAAAGGTGGAGCAGGGTAAGAATTACATCTTCATTTTTTTTTAAATTTTTATAAACTTATATTTATAATAAAATCCAAAGTGTATATTTAATTGAATGCTAATTATGATGAATACATTGCTCATCATCTAATAATAATTATTATCACATTTCCACACTGTTACAAGATTCATCATGATAATATCAACCATTGTGACTATATATATACCAGCATACACTTTATAGTTTTTTTTAAATTTTTTTTTTAATGTGAATCCCATTTATGAAAGGCTGTAAAGCTATACTTAGCTATACTAGACTATATTAGCATTTGTACTCTTAGTCCATCCATTGTATTACAGAAACCCCCTATCTGCAGACCAAACATGAAACTATTATTATTATTATTATCCTAAGACCCCATGGAGTCAAAGACCTGATCTAGAAGGTACAATTGTCATACACACAGCTCATCATACCTTGCCTTAAACACATACACACACAAGGCATTCACAACTCTGCATGCAAAAAACCTGCTTCTCCCTTGTTCACACCCTCCTTATACAGCTTCTGGGGATGATCTCTTGTTCTCCCACTGATCTCCCACCATTTCATGAAAAACTTCTTCAACATTGATCCTAGGTAAGTTCTTCTGCCTGTCCACTAGACTGTAATTCGCATCTTCTCACCCTTTCTTCATATTCAACATTCCAGAGATCAGAAACTACCTTAGCCAGTCGCCTCTGGACCCTTTCCTACATCTTTTAATCCTTTTGAAAACCAAGTGACCAAATCTGTGCACAGTGGTCCATGTGTAGCCTAATCAAAGTCTTGTACAATGCAACCAGAATCTCCCTACTTCTACAAGTCACTGTCCTCCACATCATTCCCAGAATGCTTTGTGTTGTCCTCGCAATTTTTGCAATGTGTCCTCTAAATTTAGATCCTTATCCACTATCACCCAAGATCTCTTATTTCCTTCACCTGCAACAATATATCCCCACCAAGCATAAATTCTACATCCCATCTTTGTTTCCTAAATTTTAAAACCCTACATTTTGCAACATTGAACTGTCATCCCCACTTCTGTGCCCATTCACTAAATCTATTCAAGTCTTCTTGAATACATTTAGTGAATCTATTCAAGATTCACTCACACCCTCTTTATACAGTTTCCAGGGATGACCTCTGGTTCTCTCCTGATCTTCCCACTATTTCTGTAAAACTTCTCCAGCATTGATCCTATAACAACCCCTTACCAACTTGTAGGTCTCTATCATATCTTCCCTCTTCCTCCTGTCCACCAGACTCTGCAAATTACATCTTCTCAATCTTTCCTCATACTCAACATTCCAGAGGTCAGAAACTACCTTAGTCAGTCGCCTTTGGACTCTTTCCAACATCTCTTCATCCTTCTGAAAACCAAGTGATAAAATCTGGGCACAATAGTCCATGTGTGGCCTAATCAAAGCCTTATACAAGGGAACAAGAATCTCCCTACTTCTACATGTCAGTGTCCTCCACATCATTCCCAGAAGTCTTTGTGTTGTCTTCACAATTTTGGCTATGTGTCCCCTAAATTTAGATCCTTATCCACTATCACCCCTCCAGATCTCTAGACCCCTCCACCTCCAACAATATATCCTCACCAAAGATAAATTCTGCATCCCATCTTTGTTTTCCAAATTTTAAAACCTTACATTTTGCAACATTGAACTCACATCTCCATTTCCATGCCCAATCACTCAATTTATTCAAATCTTCTTGTAAGGCCACAACATCTTCAATACTCTTCATGGTTCGTCCCAACTTTGCATCATCTGCTAACAACTGAATATTATTATTATTATTATTCAGGCCTCCAAGGAGTCAAAAGACTCATCAAGGGAGGTCCTTCTTAAGACATAAAGTCTGTCAAGACTCATCGAGGGGAAGTCCCCCCCCTGAGAAACACAAAGTCTATCATACCACTCTTTAAACTCACTGACCGTTTTCGCTCCCACCACTCCATCAGGCAATGCATTCCACGGCTCAACCACCCTCCACACAAAGAAACCACTCCTTACCCTCTTGCTCACAGTTTCCTTTCGTAACTTCCAGGGATGGCCTCTTGTCATCACTCTTTCCCGCTGTTCAACCAAGTGAAAGAACTCCCCAGTGTCAACACTGTAACCACCTCTCAACAGTTTAAAAGTCTCAATCATATCACCTCTCCTTCTTCTATCCACCAAACTCTGCAGTCCACATTCTCTCAGCCGATCCTCATAACTATCCTTGTACAGTCCTGAAACCATCTTTGTCATCCATCTTTGTATCCTTTCCACAGTTAATTTATCCCCTTCAAATCCTGGGGACCAAATCTGAGAACAATAGTCCAAGTGTGGTCTGATCAGAGACTTATACAACGGAATGATAACCCTCTTATCTCTGCAGGTCAGTGTCCTTCTCATAATAGCAGCAATCCTCTGTGTTACCTTCACCACCTTTGCAATATGTCCCCTAAACTTCAGGTTTCTATCAATCATCAACCCCAGATCTCTTGTCTCCCCTACTTCCTCCAGTATAACTCCTCCCATAGAGTATGCAGCATCCCATCGATGTTTCCTAAACCTCAAGACCTTACATTTTGCTGCATTAAACTGACACCCCCATTCATTTGCCCATCTATCTAGCTTATTTAAATCCTCTTGCAGGGCTACCACATCTGAACTATTACTAATAATCCTTCCCAGCTTCGCATCATCTGCAAACAACTGAATATCCCCCTGCAATCCACTGGCTATGTCATTGATATAAAGGTTAAACAATATAGGTCCTAGTACTGAGCCCTGTGGGACCCCACTTGTAACCCTCTGCCTCCTGGAAACTGCTCCACCATACACAACTCTCTGATACCTATCAGACAGCCAATCCTGAATCCAGTTGACCAATCTGACATCCAGACCCATGTGCTGCAACTTAAATATCAGCTTATCATGTGGAACCTTGTCAAATGCCTTCGCCAAGTCTAAGAAAATTGCAGTATATGCCTTTCCCTCATCTAATGTTCTTGTAACTTTATTATAAAAGGCTAGCATATTGCTAAAACAAGAGCGTCCTTTCACAAATTCATGTTGATTCTCACAGATAACATTACCCTCATCTGCCCAATGCTCTATACGGTACCTCACTACTCTCTCCAAGATCTTAACAACTACTGATGACACACAGACTGGCCTATAATTAGACACTTCCAGTCTGTTACCACCCTTATGCAATGGCACTATCTTACCTTCCTTCCATTCCCTGGGCACCTTTGCCAAAGCCAGACTTTCATTGAAAAGCCACGTTAAAGGCACTGTCAATTCCCTAGCACATTCTCTCAAAACTCGTGGTGAAATACCATCCAGTCCCACAGCTTTCCTGACATCCAGAGTACTCAGTATCTGAAACACACTCTCCTCCTGTACCTCCAGATCTCGAACCAGTCCTATCCCTCTAGCATTAAAACTGACTCCTCTAGGATGAAATACTCCAATAAACTGTTCATTGAACAATTCCACTATGTCCTCTGCATCAGTCACTCTATTTCCCATTTTTATCCCACAGTATCATTCTTCCACAGTCATTTCTCCTCCTACTGACTACATAGCTAAAACAATTCCCTAGGATTTTCTTTGGATCTTAGGGCCAATCTCCTCTCATATTCCAGTTTCGCCTTTCTTACCACACTAGTCACTCTTCTAGCCTGTGTCTTATATTCCTCATGCATCTCTTCACCTGTCTCTTATATCTCTTCTAGCCTCTTTTTCGCATGCAATTACTGTTTAATATTGTTTGTCATCCACTTTACTCCAAATTGCGTCCTCTTCTTCACTCTTGGTATACAACTTACCATTGCTGATAACAAATATCCTTTCACAATTTCCCACGCAGTAGTGATATCCCGGCCTTCCAATTCCTCCCTCCATGAAACTTCCCGAAGTTGACGTCTAAGACTATTATAATCACCTGCCTTATAATTCCACATAAGTTCCTGTCTCTTTGATACTCCTGCATGTCTATTCATTTTCCAAGTCAACACCATATGGTCACTCTCTCCAACTGGTGGGAGAGACGTCAACTCAGTTATTATCAACTCTTCTGATGCTATAACCAAATCCAAAACTTTTGAACCTCTTGTTCCCTCTGTTACATGTTGCCCAAGACATTTGTCCCTCAAGAATTCTAGAAATTCCATTCCCCTATTGCTACATGCATCTTCCTCTCTCCAATTTATATTACTGAAGTTAAAATCTCCCATAACAATCATTCTTCTTGCACTTGCCAAACTTAGCTGTCTAAACATCTCCTGGTCCCCATCCTCTCTGTGCTCTTGGGTCTGTAGCAACACCCCACTAAATATCCTGTCTTGCCTACCTCTACCTCACACCATACGCTCTCAAAATCATTTGTCTCACTTCCTTCCAAACTCTCCACTCTTAGAGGACATAGGTTATCACTTATCATACAGCAGTACCCCACCACCACGCTTTCCCCTCCTATCCTGATGAAAAATGCTATACCCAGCGACTTCTATTCCTGTTGTTATATCCCCTTCTGTTAACCACGTCTCAGTGATCGCAATAATTTTTGGCCAGGCTGATGCTATCTGCGCCACCAATTCCTCTCCCTTATTCCGGATACTCCTGGCATTAGTATATAGCATATAAATGCCATTGTTTCTATACCCAGCATTATCCCTTCTAGACTCCACTGGGCTCAGTGTTACCTGGCATTGTCTCCCTTCTCCCAAATATCCATTCCCACAAGAGGCCACCCCTGCTATCATCCTCCCTGGGACACACTGACTCGTTCAGAACAGCAATCTCTCCAGATGCCTACGTCCTTCCTCATTCAAATGTAAACGGTCTCTTGCATACAATACCTCTCTTTCCTCAAACGCACTCCAAGCATCCACATATACCAGTTCTCTCTTGTCACACATTCTCGCTATTATGCCATTCAATATCACCGCTCTTCTGCTCAGCTCATCATTATCATACCTAGGCAACATGCACACTATTTTTCCTCTCTCTGTCTTCTTCCGTACAGTCTCAAGCAAAAATCTCATATCTCTTGCTGCCTGACTTACATTACCACTCAAATCATTCGTTCCTACCATCACAATCATCTCATCCACCCTTTCACCTCTCTTAATTGCCATAGCCACCCTTTCTATTGTTCCTCCTGGCAAACACTCCTCACGCATCCTATCTTGAACACCACGGATCATTGAGTCGCCATACATTATACCTCTTACCATTCCCTCACTCCTATTGTTTCCATTTTCTCCTCTTCTTTCATTCCCATACCTCTCTCTTCTACTGTTTCCATTCTCTCCTCTTCTAGCACTCCCATACATCTCTCTCATTCCCTCTCTCCTACTTTTTCCATTTTCTCCACTTCTAGCACTTCCATATCCCTCTCTCATTCTGTCTCTCCTACTACTGTTTCCATCCTCTCGTCTTGTAGCATTCCCATACCTCTCTCTCTCTCTCATTCCATCTCTCCTACCGTTTCCATTCTCTCCTCTTCTAGCACTTCCATATCTCTCTCTCATTCCGTCTCTCCTACTGTCCAAATCTTCACCAATATCATTAATATACAAGTTAAACAATAATGGCCCTAAAACAAAGTCCCCTGAGGCACTCCACTAGTGACTTTCCTTTTCATGAATATCGCTCCTCCATACACAACTTGTTGATACCTATCAAATAGCCAGTCTCCAATCCAATGCACTAATCTAATATCCAACCCCATCTGCTCTATTTTGACTGTTAACTTATCATAAGGTACTCTATCAAAAGCCTTCGCGAAATCTAAGTATATTACTATGTATCCTCCTCTGTCCAAGGAAGCAGTTACTTTATTGTAATAAGTATGTACATTACTAAAATATGACCTCCCTTTAGCAAATCCATGCTGTCCATCAAAGATAATACCATTGTTGTCAACCCAACTCTGGATCCTAGTTCTCACAAGCTTCTCCAACAACTTAACCACAATACCTGACACACAGATAGGCCTATAGCTTGATGCTTGAGTTCAATCACCTCCTTTATGAAGTGGCACAATCTTGCCCTTCTTCCACTCCTTAGGTACTTGACCGAGTGCAAGACTCATATTAAAAATATTTCAAGGCAGGTGTCAACTCCCTGGCACATTCCTTCAGAATACGTGGTGATATGTTATCTAGTCCCACAGCCTTATTAACATGTAGTTTACTCAGCTCCCCATACACTTCTTGCTCACTTACAGTCAGTCTCTCCTCCCCATCATCAACTGCTCTCAGTCTCTCCATGAAGTCACATTCACAAAATTGAAAGACCATTATGAACTGCTCATTAAGTATCTCCGCCACACATTCCGCAACAGCTGTCTTTATACTATTTTCTCCAATTAATGTCACTCTTCCATAATCATTCTTTCTTTTGCTGGCTACATATCGAAAGAACTCCTTAGGATTCTTTTTGGCTTCATTAGCTAACTGCTGTTCATACCTCTCTTTAGCTACCCTCAACAACCAAGTCACCCTCCTTGCCTGGTCTTTGTAGACCTCATGGAATTGGTTATTTCTACTTCTCTTATGCTGCCTCCACAATGCCCTTTTTCTCTGTATCGCATGCTTAATCTCTTTATTCATCCATCTCACACCTACCTTATTTAACCTTCTCACCCTTGGAATACATTTAGACATTACATCTACTAGACAGTTTTTGAAAATCCCCCAAGCTGGATTGATCTCTTTTCCAGCTAACTCCTCATTCAATGCTTTACCCACAAGCTGTCTCCCTGAGCTCTTCATTATCACCCCCCCCCCTGTAATTCCACATATACCCTTTTCTCACAGAGGTCCTCACACTGCTGGCAACCACCCAGGTAATCACCTCATGGTCACTCTCACCAATTGGTGGATGATTTGGTGGATATCTCCAACCAAATCTTCTCCAATATGGTGAGAGTGACCATGAGGTGATTACTTGGGACTATAATATGATGCTTGAATTCTGTCACCTCCCTTATGAAGCGTTCACAGTCTTGCCTTCCTTCCACTCCTTTGGAACTTGACTCACTGCATGATTCATATTAAACAAATATGTCATGGCAGATGCCAACTCTCTGGCACATTCTTTCAAAATACATGGAGATATATTATCAAGTCCCACAGCCTTATTAACATCAAATATGCTCAATTCCCCATATACCTCTTGCTCACTTACAGTCAGTAAGTGGCTCCTCCTCATCATCAACTGCTTTCAAATTTTCTGTGATATCACATTCACAAGAATGAAAGACTTTTATGAACTGCTTATTAAATATCTCAACTATATCTTCTGCAGCAGTTGTTCTTATACCATTTTTCCAATCAATGTCATCCTTCCATAATGATTCTTTTTTTTTTTTTTTTGCTGGCTACGTATCAAAAGAATTCCCTAGAATTCGTTTTGACTTCATTAGCTAAGTGCTGCTCATACTTCACGTTTGCTATCTTTACCAACCAACTCACCCTCCTTGCCTGTTTTTTTTTGTAATCCTTGTGGAATTAATTATTACCACTTCTCTTAGGCTTCCTCCATAATACTTTTTTCCTCTGTATCACCTGCTGATTTCTACATTCATCCATTTCACATCTACCTTATTTAACCTTCTGACCCTTGGACATTGCTTCTACTAGACAATTCTTGAATTTCATTCAAGCATGATGTGGCAAGTAAGAGGCAACTAACAATAACTATGAAAGATTAGCCTTAATGATTGATGATGGTCATGAGGAGACAGAAGTGGATAAAACAGTTGCGTTACTGAGTGACCACATTGCGCTATCATCCTATTCAAGTTACTGCTTTAACCAATGTGACAGAGACTAATCTGGGAACAGAGGTGGATGAATTGGAGGGTCTTAGGAAATTGCAGAATCTCAATGTAAATACAGCTGTGTGAGTAGATGGGATATCAGCTAGAGCTTTGCAAGAATGGGCAAGGGAATGGCAGTGCATTTGGCTAGGCTCTTTAATTTAAGTCTCTGCACTGGTAGAGTTCTAAGGGAGTGGAAAGGGGACAAAATAATCCCCTTGCATAAGGTTCTAAGACTGCAGTAGCAAATTATAGACCAATCAGTATCTCAGGTGTTGTGGTAAAAGAGCTAGAAAATTGGGTCAAAAAGATAATTCAAGAATGGGTAGATAAAAATACGATACTGTATGAGGGTCAACATGGCAACATGGGTTGGTCATGCCTTAGTAATTTATTAACTTTTTATAATAGAGTAATGGCTTAGTTGGATAAAGGAAATGCTTACACTATGATTTTGCTGGATTTTGCAAAGGCAGAATACACACATGGAACTCTGTCATGCAAATTAGAACAAATGGGGATGGATATAACACTGGTTAAGTGTAAGAGGATGACTACTGGACAGATATCAAAAAGTGGTATATGGAGAGGCAGAATCCAGGTGAGCCTCCATAGCTCAGTCAGTTTAGACGAAGCCCTTTGGTCGGAAAGACCTGGTTCCAGTGGCGCACCCAGAGGGGGGGGGCAAGGGGCCTGGGCACCCCCCCCCCCAAAAAAGGAAAAAACACTAGAAAAATTTCCAAAAATCTTTTCCTAATTAAAATTCATTTTTTTTATTTATGTTGTGTGCTACTTATGAATTAGCGATCACTGCAGATGCTCGGTTATAGGTCGTATGCGACGTGTAGTGTGTATTCGCAAAACGTCTACTCAACTCGCCCCCCCCAAAGGTTAAATCCTGAGCGCTCGGCCCCCTCCAAGATTAAATCCTGAGTGTGCCACTGCCTGGTTCGATTCCTGTCAGTGATGTGAGGAACCTTATCTGGTCCCTTTCAACTAAAGGTGAGTTAGCCAGTCTCATATGGAGGTAGGGGGTTTTTTCACTCGAAAACTATGGTTTTTTTTGTCCCCGGAACAGGCAAACCGACCCCTTGAACACACATGAATTACAGTCATATATACGTCCAAGCCATATGCCGGTCCCGAGCATGGATAAAATTGGTGGAGTTGGGGAAAGCAATGGTGAACTACCCTGTAAAAATCTCACAGGAATAATTTGTGGCAATGCCTACAAAGTCATCTACGGTCGGAAGCGACTGAAAGGGAAAACCAGGCAGAATCCAGGTGAAAATAGGTGGCTAGTGGTGTGCTGCAAGGCTCAGTGCTGGGACCATTACTGTTTAATAACCTGAAAAGAAATATTCAGTTGTTTGCTGATGATGCAAAATTAGGTAGAGTAGTTAATCAATGCAATGTGGAGACCTTGCAAGATGGTTTAAATAGGATGTCAGTATGGACAAAAGATAATCGGTATCAGTTTAATGTAGAGAAATGTAAAGTTATGCATTTGGAGATAAATATATTTCAAGCTGTGTATCACATTGATGGCACTGTACTCCAGGAAATAGATGAAGTTAGAGAATTAGAGGTCATGGTAAATAGAGAGTTAAAGTTTAGAGGACATATTGCTAAGGTTGCCCATACGATTACTTGGCTATTGAAGAACATATTAACAAGTATAGATAAGGTACTTCTTATTCCTCTTTATAAGGCTTTGATATGCCTATCTGGATTATGGTGCTCAATTCTAGTCCCCTGGGTTTCTTGGTGATGAGGAAGCAGTGGAGAGGATTCAGATGTGAGTGACTAAGATGGTGAGTGGCCTGTGGAATGTCCCCTATGAGGATAGATTGAGGTTGTGTAGATTGTAGAAGTTGGTTGATAGGAGAAAAAGAGGGGATATGATAGAGACGTTTAAGTTGTTTAAAGGGTTTTATAGGATAGATGCAGCGTAAATGTTTCAGCACTTGGCTGGAGAGACCAGAACAAGGGGTAATCCCTGGAAGTTGAATAAAGGTGTGGTCCAGTTGTGGTGTAAGGACTAGATTATTTGCTTTTAGAGTTGGGAATGAGTGGAATGGATTGCCAGAGTCAGTTATGAGTACTTTGTCTGTTAATGGGTTCAAGGAGAGATGTGATAGATTGTGTGGATAGATGAGTCTTCAGACTCCATATAGGTGCCCGTATAATAATAATAATATTTCACCCAATCCCATTCTCATTTTATCTGGCTACCTTAATTTATCAGTTTATTTGAAAGCATTATTAGAATTTATTATTAATATTATCTTTAATTGACTTTCATGGGATCAGTAGACCAATTTCAAAAGATCTCATATGCCAATTATATTCTCTGATCTCCATCGAGTCAGAGACTCCTCATGGTAGGTACACACTATCACACTACACACAAAGCCCATCCAACCATGCCTTTAACTGATTCAATGTGTCTACATTCACAACACATTGGCAATGCATTCCACTCACCAGCCACTCTCTATGCAAAGAACCTACTTCTCACTCCTCTGCTCACACCTCCTTATACAGTTTCCAGGGGTGGCCTCTTGTTCTATCCCTTCTTCCATTCTATGAAAAATCTCTTCCGTGTCAACCTGATAACAATCCCTGACTAACTTATGAGTCTCAATCATATTCCCACCTCCTCCTCCTCTTATTCACAAGGCTTTGTAATTTACATTTTTCAATCTGTCTTCATACTTCACATTCCAAAGACCACTAACTTCCTTTTTGAATCTTCTCTGGACCCATTTTAACATATCCTTGACACCATGAAAACCTAGTGACCAAATCTCTGCACAATAACAATAGTGCAGAATAAATAAGTTAATTAAATCTTTTGAATGGACTTGACATCAGCATAATTTCTTATAACTCTCTCCAACTTTGAATCATCAGCAAATAAAATGATTGAATATCCACCCTTCAAACCAGTTTCATTAACAAATAAGTTGAACAGTAATTGAACAGAACCTTGTGGCATGCCACTTGTCCTTTTCTGGACCATGGTTGCTCCCCATACACAATGTGATATCACTGGCTGTCAAATTTTTATTGTTTTTATTCAGGCCTCCATGGAGTCAAAAGACTCATCGTGGAGGTCCTTCCTAGGAAACAAAGTCTATCATACCACTCCTTGAACTCATTGACAGTTCTTGCTCTCACCACTCTATCAGGCAATGCATTCCACGGTTCAACCACCCTCCATGCAAAGAAACCACTACTCACCCTCTTGCTCACAGCTTCCTTTTGCAACTACCAGGGATGGCCCCTTGTCATCGTTCCTTCCTGCTGTTCCACCAATACTATTATAAGTCCAAACATTTCACTGTATCCCTTATACAGTATGTTTGTTATGCTATCATGAATTGCTAAAGCAAGATCTTCCCCCTTCATGGAGAACCATGTGTCTGTTCATCCAGTCTTCTAGTCCTCCTAAATTATATTAGGAGGACTAGAAGACTGGATGAACAGACATACAATCTGGTGTATCTATTCTGGATGAATAGATATACAATCTGGTGTATAAATGGAAGCATCTGTATTGTTACTGCTCTTGTGCAAAGGCAGTATTTTGCCTTCATTCCATTTTGTTGGGATTTCCCTATGTTATACACTTATTAAACAATGGTCAAGGACACAGGCAATTCCTTGACATATTCGCTAAAAATATGCAGTGATATATCATCCATTCTCATTAATATCAATTCCAGTGTCTCTCTCTCTCTCTCTCTCCTCCCCTTTTTTGCAGATAATCACTCTCACCAGTATACAATAACATACACTATCAGTGTTAATTAAATAATTCTACTATATTCTTTGCTGTTTGTGTTGCTGCCACTGCATGTTAGAAAAAATTGCTTTCTTGTATAGAGATTCCTGTAGAATTTCCATAATTATACAATCACACATGTACCACAATAGAAAATTATTTATTGTACAAATATTTTGTCTTACTGTTGTAAGACATCATCAGTGTTGAGTAAAGAACAACTGTAAAGAATCTGAATAAAAGAACAGCAGAGTGTATGGGTTAAATTCCTCTACATATGATCTTAGAATCCCTCTATATATGCAGTCATGTTTCTTAAGCTAAGCTATTGGACTGAAAATGATAATTAAAATATTTATGATACTTATTTAATACTGAGGATGACAATTTCCCCCAAACTTTAGGAATGGTAAGGCAGTATTAGGATTAGATTAGGATTAAGGTCAGTGAAATAGGGGTGTCAGTACATTCTTTGAATAAGCATTTATATTTGTACTTAGATCTGTGTTGTGATGTTGATAAGTCAGATGTGGTCTTGATGTTAGCAGTACGTTTATTGATTGAGCTTCCTTTTTTGTCCATTATATGACAGCTTGCACAAACATGGTACTTGGTATACACCAGGTAGCATCAGTGAAAGCTTGTCCTTTGGAGAGGGTAGCAGATTGTGAATTTGGTAGATTGATTTGGAGGTACTGATGAGTTGGTATTTTTTCACAATCTTTGCAACTTGTTTCAAGATGCCCTTAATGTAAGGTACAGGAGTCCTGTTGAGTTCTGCTTCTTCTTTTGTTTGCTGTCTCTGAATAGTGTTAATTATTTCTTGTGCTGTTCTTGGGTTGTATCCATTTAGTAAAGATGTTTGCTTGATAGTTTCCAATTCCTATTTGAGCAATCCCTCAGAGGAACAAATTTTGTGTGCTCTCGATACTAGGAATTTTTTGATTTTGTGATTGCCTGCCTGGTTGGCAGAATGATTAGCTTACCCACTCTCATTGCCAGGTGTGAGACCACTGTCCTACTTATTGGAGGCTTGAAGTGGCTTGAAAAAAATTAATTTTTTACATAGTCTGAAAACCCTGTTTACAGAACAGGGTTTTCAGACTATGTAAAAAATAAATGAAAAAATGCAAACAAAAAAATTAATTAATAAAAATCAAAAAAAATCCTTATCCCATCCATAGTATGAATGTACTGTAGGTTTACAGAAGCCTTTCATGAGTGAGAGCCACATAAAATATACTTTTGAGATGGTGAGCTGATGCATTATGGATATAGTGTCCTGTAAAGGTTTTCAGTACACAGAAGTGAAAAGTGACCTTCCTCGTTCCATTGGATATGTATCTCCAGAAAGGAAATTCCTCTTGGTGCTTTATAAGCTAAATGATGTTACAGCAGTTTTCTTTGAAGTAAAAATAATTAAAAAAAAAAGCATTTTATTTTTCATGACCACTTAAATATATACACATTAATAATTGTTCATTTGTGTATTATATAGGAAGCAAGAGCCTGCTGATATCATGAGTCCAGCAGCAATGGAAAATGCTTACTACATGTGTCATAATGTAGCTGATGTCCTGGTTGCTCGGGGCTTCCCATGGTCTGGTGCTAAAAAAGGGAAGAAAAAGAAATAGTTTTTTTTTTTCTAAAGCTAAGCATTAAAGCCAGTTATTTTATACAGAGTTATCCTTTTGTTTGAAAGTACTTGATATACTTTCTCTGTATAAAACCGTACTGTCTTTTAAATATTTAAAGGGTAATCTATGCAATTTAAATAGTATACATAAAATGACAGAATAAATAGACTAAATATTATCAGGTTTAGTAAAAATGTTTATAATGAAGAACAAGAGAAATATACATGAAGTAACAATTTCTTTTTAATGTCGTAGAAGCTGTTGATTTAAGAATAGCAATATGTTTTGGTTATTGTAAAAATCATAATAAAGGTTTTTTTTTTACATAATGATTAATTATTGAAAATGCTATTAAATGCTTTTAGAAAGTTTTTTCATTTGGTTAGTTATACTTGCAAGAAATTATATTCTTGTTTAATCCTTTATCCAATAGTAGATAAATGAATTGTGAAGATACTTTATGTGCAAACTTTGTTTGCCTACACTTGAATGAATGATTAAACAAGAATATAACTTCTTGTCAAGTATAATTTGCTATTAGATACTAGCAAATTAAGGCTGTCTATATTGAACTCGTTGGCCAGGTGATTATTATATGGGGGAGGTCCCACAAGTAATTTTTGAGTCAGTCCCATTGGTTACCCAGGCATTTCTTATCTCAGTTTCCTGTGGAGAGAGAGTACCACATAGGTCACACAGTGCCTAAATATACCTGTCATATCTTTTTTTGAACATGTTGAATATAATATATCAGTGGGAAAGTGAGCTAAACTATCAGTTCGATGTTGCAAAATGTACGTTTCTGAAATTTAGTGGGCAACAATGGGATGAAAAGTATACAATTGGTGAAGAAATTTTAGAGCAAGTTGTAGAGACAAGAGACTTGGAAATTGTGGTGGACAAGGACTTGAAGTTCAGAGGTCACATTGCACAAGTTGTGATTATTAACACAGCGATGTGGAGAAAACTAACATGCAGAAATAAAAAGGTTGTGGTTCCATTGTATAAAATCTTAACAGGCCTTATATGGATTATTGTGCACAGATTTGATTCCCTGGTTTTCATGGTGACAGTGATGCAGATATATTAGAAAGGGTCAGAGAAGACCAACTGAGGTAGTAACTGGTCTTTTGAATGTGGAATATGAAGATAGATTGTGGGAATGCAATTTACAAAGCCTCATGAATAGAATAAGGAGAAAGGATATGATTGGGATGTTTAAGTTGGTAAGAGGTTGTTACTGGCTTAATATGGAAGAACGTTTTCATAAAATGGATGTCAATTTAATGTGGCAAAATGTAAGGTTATGCATTTTGGGGTGAAAAGATTAGCAGCAGTATTGATGGAACTGTACTCCAGGAGATTGATGAGGCCAGGGACTTGGGAGTGTTGGTGGATAGAGAGTTGAAGTTTAGGGGGCACGTTGCAAAAGTGGCTAAATCAGCTCATCAAATCACTTGGATGCTGAAGAATACTTGGACGAGCAAAGATAAGCAAGTTATTGTTCCTCTGTATCGAGCCTTGATAAGACCCCATCTCGACCTAGATTTGGTCACCTAGGTTTCTTCTTGATGGGGAGAAGCTTCAGAGGATTCAGAGGCGAGTGACCAAGATTATAGCAGGTCTATGGAATGAACCTTATGAAAACAGGTTGAAGATTTGTGGGTTTCAGAAATTGGTTGATAGGCAGAAAAGGGGAGATATGATTGAGATTCAAATTGCTGAAGGGCTTCTATAGGATTAATTCAGAGGATATTTTTGAGAACAGGACTGGTGGTGGGAGGACTAGGGGACATCCATGGAAGCTGGGCAAGAGTGTGGTTAGTAAGGGTGTTAGAGCTGGGTTTTTTTACTTTTAGAGTGGTGAATGAGTGGAATAAGCTGCCAGAGTCTGTTGTGGGTGCTATGACGACGGTGAATGAGTTCAAGGCAGGGTATGATAGATACTGTGTGAATGTCGAATAGTTGTGATGGACATGATGTTTAGGGCCTCCCTCGATTAGTCTAAGGACTCCTTGGAGTCGCCTGTAATAATAATAATATATGGACAAGGACTTGAAGGCCATCCCTGGAAGTTACGAAAGGAAACTGTGAGTAAGAGGGTGAGGAGTGGTTTCTTTGCATGGAGAGTGGTTGAACCATGGAATGCATTGCCTGATGGAGTGGCGAGATCGAGAATGGTCAATGAGTTCAAGGAGTGGTATGATAGACTTTGTGTTTCTTAGGGGGGGGAACCTACCCTCGATGAGCTTGATAGACTTTGTGTTTCTTAGGAAGGAGTCCAATCAGGCCGCCCACGATGAGTCTTTTGACTCCATGGAGGCCTGAATAATAATAATAATAATAAAATAGGAGAGGGGAGTAGAACAAAGGACTATCTGTGGAAACTGTATAAGGAGAGTGTTTCTCCTTATACAGTTTCCACAAATAGTCCTTTGTTCTACTTGGAAGGAAAACATTGATAATTCTAAAGCTCATTTCTGAGTTCGCCGGCATGTGCTGAAAGTAACGTGCTTTTACAGTGTTTTCATGTGAATAAATATACTTTGTCCTTGGAATTACATTGTTGTCACCTATTGGCAGCAATATTATGTCAAAAAGCAAATGTTGCCGACAGTGTTATTTAATGTTTTTCTTATGCACTAACTGGAAAGAAGTGAAGGGACACTATAGTGTGAGGAACAAGTGTTGTGCAGTTAAATCTTTTTAACTGCATGCATAACAATTAAATCTTTTATCTTAATATTCTGCACAACCCACAGATGTTCAAAAAGATTGAGATCAGGGTGCTGTGGAGACCAATCAAATGTGGTGATGTTCATGTCCACAAACCATGCAGTTACAGCAGCATCTTTGTTCCTGAAAAAGGCCATTGTCAGTTCCTAAGAAATGCCACAAAATAGAAAGTACTGCATTGTCAAGAACGTTCAGATACTGCTGGAGTTCAATGTTTATAGCACTACAAACAAAGATCCAAGGCCAAACCAGGAAAAACAGGACCATATACAATTATTATTCCGGGCAACTCCAAGGAGTCGACAGACTCATCGAGGGAATGGTACAATCATAGGACTACCTCCAAATTTCATAGTTGTGGTTATGCACTCTGGTAAAAAACATTCACCAAGCATTTGCAAAGCCCACGTTCATCCATCTGCTTGGTAGAGGGTGTAGTGTGATTCATCGCTCCATAACACAGCTTACCAAGCTTCCAGGTACATGCTCTTTGCACCACTGAAGACAACGCTGCATGTTAGTTTGGATAATATGGAGCTGGCATATTGTGGTCCTACTGTAAAAAACCATGTTGTGAGTTTTGGTTCTGAATGTTTTTTTCATATTTTCTTCCATTCGATGGCTGGAACTTTGCATTCAGTATGCCGGCCGACGATTGGTGGTTTTTAAATATTATCCTTCATTGCACCCTACAGTCACATTTGCTAAGTATGGTGGGTTGTCCACTGCAGGTAGCACTTGCAGTTTACTTCCTGCCATTTCATCTCAGTATGGGTTTCATTGATTATTGACCTGGGATTTATACTGGCTACAAACACATGACTCATTGCGTGACACGATACACCTTGCCCAATGGGGTGTGTCCATGACTTCTTACCAAGCAGTGTATTCATGTTGTTAATAGAACAGTTAAACAACTAATCAGCAATGTGATCTTTAAACATGAGAAAGAATTTTTGCAAATTTGTACCAGCAACATTAAACCCTTCGCTAACTAAAAAAGCAAACAATAGTGGTACAAAAGAATGATTTTTTGAACAATTTGTAAACTCTACACCAACTAGGTGTAATATTTGGAACTATGTTTGGAAAGCAGATTATTATTATTAAGTGGCACCTCCAAGGAGTCCGAGGACTCATCACAGGAGGGTACTCTACTCCCTTACACACCTCTCACTATCTCCCCAGTACTTAATTCTCAAACTAAACACAACGATATTACTACCATCAATGACATCTGCCACCACCAACAACAGTATTTTTTGTTTGTAAATTGCGTTTTCTCATGGCTTATTTGCCTATACGTGAAATTTAAAAAAACCGAGATTCCTGGAGAACTGTCCCCTCCCCCTTACATCCATATGAGATTGGCTGACTCATCTTCTATTGAAAAAGTCCAAGAACACAAAATCACATAAAGTGAGTTGAATTTAGCATGGGTGACATAGGGATAAGGCTTCAGAAGCATAAAAAAATGAAAACTTTACACCTGTGAGCCAAAGAAATATTAATGAATGAATTATTTAAACTTATAAACAAAACACAAATTTTAATGAATAAATGGCTGGATGAATGAATTTAATTACTACAATGTCATAAACACCTGAACACTACATACTTCTGACAGTCTTCAATCGGATAATGAATGGACTGGGTCTGGTGAATCTGGATCATCACTCTCTTGAAGTCCCTGGAATGATAGGCTAATGATCTTCAACTTTTTTAATGAAACTGTTGAGACACAGCTGACGGGCAGCATTCTTCCTGTCTCTCTATGAAGTTGTTTGTAGCAGGTCAAAGAATTCTGAATTTCTCTCACAACTTTGCCACTTCTAGTCTCATTAGGATCATTTTCTTCAATTATTCTGATAGCACTGTCAATGTGTTTAAAAAAATTCAGTCATTTGTTTTGTTGAATGCTGTTTGATGGACTCAGCAAGAAACGGCTCTTGACTTTCATCATTCATGTTGTTTTCCATTTCCAGAATATCTTCATTAGTGAGCTCTGATGAGTGGGACTCGAGCAGTTCATCCACATTTGTCTCATCTACATCCTCAAATCCAACAGGTTTTGCTATTTGAACTATATCATGTCTTGAGTTGGCAAGCTCACTTTCAGGATCAAAATCATTAGAATCAGAAACTCCAGGCCAAATTTTCGTTCAAACTCCCTTCATGCAGGACTGCTTAACTTCTGTCCATGCCTTTCCATCTATAGTTCACTGTGCATCTACAGATGCCGTATGGTCATTCCGATACTCGGTGATGTGCCACACCAGGCCTCGCCATGTAGTCCTGTTGACTACACCATCCAGTCCTCTCATTGATGGTCTATCCCTTCCTCTTTTTCCAGGAACTTTACCTTCTATTACTGTTCTGAGATGCCTCTCCAATGTTGTGAATTGCCATTTTTATATCATATTTATTCCAAAATTCTTTCATTGAAATTTTATCTTCACTATCAATACATGTAGCTTGAACTAGCTGCGAAAAGGTTCTTCGGAGATAATAACTCTTGAAAGTTGCAATAACACCCTGATCCATGGGTTGAATGAGGGATGTTGTGTTTGGCAAAAAATAGCTTTGATATTCTCATCAATTTGAGCGATGGGGGATGTCCTGGTGCACTGTCCAGAAGCAGAAGAATTTTGAAGGGTACATTTATCCTGTCACAATATGCCTTCAATTCACAACGTAGTTCATTGCAAAAGTAGGACTCAAACACGACTCTGGTAATCCATGCTTTTTTATTTGACTGCCATGTGAATGGTTTTCGGGGTGATAAACCATCAGTGGTTTAGTTTTATAATCTCCAGATGCATTTCCTCCTAACAGCAAAGTGAGACGGTCCTTGGAAGCTTTAAAACCTGAGGCCCTCTTTCCTTGCACTGATAGAAATGTTCTACTAGGCATACGCTTCCAGAACAACCCCATTTCATCAAGATTGAACACTTGCTGAGGCAAATAACCATGTTCCTGAATTACACTTAGAAATTTTGCTGGAAAGTTCTCAGCAGCAACAACATCAGCTCCCGCAGCCTCGCCTGTCAGCTTGGAATTATGGAATCCATATCGCACCTTGAAACGTTCAAACTACCCAGCACTTGCAGCAAAAAGATTGCACTTTAGGACCAAGATCTATAGCATTCAAATAATCAAACAAGCTTTTCGTTTTAGCCTGGATAATCAAGGTGGATAATGGAACAGCACGTTGATTTTCATGTTCAATCCATTGGGCCAACATCCTTTCCAATTTCTCCATAATTGGTGCCCTTATCTGTGTTATCTTCATTGTCGACATTCTCGTCGCACTTTTACCACTTTCTTTTATTTTCTCTGCTTGATTTCTTATTGTTCTTCAAGTTGATTCTGAAATTCCTGTAGCTCTGACTATGTTGACTGTCCACTCATTACGTTCATACCTCTTTATAACTTCTAATTTTTCCTCCAGTGTTATAGCTTTTCTCTGTTTTTTAGTCTTGGAAGTATTTTGATCAGTTACCTCTTTTTTCCATAATGTTTGCGTTCCAGAAAACTCCAACAATGGAGCTTACTAGTTCTACACCCTCTGAGAGACTGACATGCAGCACGATGCCGCCTTGTCAAAGCGGTGCACACACAAAGTCATGTAACCATGCACAGGGTGACTGCGAAATTGCTACCGGTTGCGATTTTTTAAATTAACTTTTTAAAATCGCGTTATAGCTAGGGATGTAGTCGGACCAGAGAGTAGATTGAAGGTCTGTGAGCTTCAGAAACTAGCTGATAGGCAATGAAGAGGAAATATAAGCATAACGCTATTTAGGATATTTTAAATTATTGACACTGAATATCTTCTCCTGCCTTGTATGGGGAAAGACCAAGAGGACATTCCTGAAAATTGTATGGGAGTATGATTTGCAAGGACATTAGGATTAAAATTTTTTTACCTCGGAGGGGTTATGAAGTGTGTGTGTGTTTGGGAGGAATGGGTTGCCACAATGAATGAGTTCAAACAGAGGTATGATAGGCATAGTGTGAATAATGGGTTTCCCGTGATGATTCTTCTGACTCCTTGATGGAGATACCCGTATAATAATTAATACATTTAGACTCAAGAGCCCTCAATTAAATTTGATTTCACCTAGATTTTCATCAGACAGGTAATTCTTTGAAGTTCTTATTTCTTAGGAACGGAACATAAAGAAATCCATATACATATTTTAATGCACAATCCTAGTTCATAATCACAGAAAAAAATTTTATGCAATTTTAGTAAATTTAATTGTGTTTTTCGAAATATAGAATCCAATTTGTACATTATATATATTTTAACAAATTTTATAGTGTATTCTCAGTTAAGATGAATAAGTGTCTGTTAGGTACGTTTAGTAGAATGGATAAGCACCAACAGGGTCGTTTCACTCACTCAGCAACAAAGGGAATGTTTAAGAGTAGTAAGTTTGCAGGGCGGCAAAATTGTGTTTCAACCATAAAAAGATTGTTTTAATTTTATTGTCTGCTTTTTTATAATATGCTCGTCAATTTAAGGTCCTAACATCGATCCTCGGCACCAATTAACTTAGTTTTTTTTTTTTTCCCTTCCCTAGGTATACATTGAAAAATACATTAACACGAATAAATACATTAATTCGCCGATACTTTTATAGTTTACTATATTCGGCATGAAACTCTCTGATTCCAATCTTTGAGTTTCTTATTCGGTTTTAAAACAACGTGGGATTTAATATCCCCTTAATTTAAATAATACATTAACACGTTTTTAAATTCTTTGGTGTGTGTGTGTGTGTGTGTGTGTGTGTGTGTGTGTGTGTGTGTGTGTGTCCTTATGTCAGTAGTAATCACTATTGGATAAGAATATGAAGAAACGCATTGTATCGAACTGTGCTACTGGAAATCCATAATAAAAACTGTTTAAATAGTCTCGGTAAAGCTCAGCCAGTAATCGACCGTGAGATGCGGTGATTGATTCATTCAATCCAATACCCTTGGAGGGTAATGGATGGCAATGCTGTAGCTAATGAAGTTCTAACTGAGGGTCGGCTATTGCTGTTACCCTCCTGCCATGATCAGAGCTTTAATTGCTCAATAACACCTTATCCCTACACTCCTCTACAGATAACGGGAAGATGAAAAGCATTCTTGCTTCGCCCCTTTAAGCCAGTCCTTATAAGGACTATAATAAAAAAAAAAAAAGCCAGTAATGACGATGACGTTTGTTTGGAAATACTGGATTAGAGTTTTCCGAAAGATTAGTTAGCCAATCTTTTACGGCGGTCAGAGGGACTTTCCTTCCGGAAACTCGTGTCCCTTCAGCAAAACAGAAAAACCAGCCAGTGAACAGATGCAATTAACAGCCATCATAGATTATGTGGATAGCAATGATTGCCATATGGAAACATTAATAAAGTTAACTTACATGGCCGTGACAACACTTTAAGCCTAACATGTAAAAGGAAAATAGAAAATTTTGAGCCCTGACAGTTTGTGTTTTTTGTCGTTCACAAGTTAGTCGCATTTTTTTTCCTCAGGAAACTCGGAAGAAAAAAAAAAACGGTATTTTTCCCGTAAAATCAATATTTTAAATAATATCTTGTGTTAACGGTAGGGACCACACGATGGCGAACTTGGCTGCCGTTTCTATTAGTGATGGATAGCCATGGACCAGCTATCTCTGATTGGCTACTGCTCTCTTCAGTCTCTAAAAGTTAGATAGGAATCAAGCTGCCACGCCTACTCCCTTTAAGGAATAAAAAGCATTAACAAACTTTTTTTTTAGGTTTTTAACAAATGAGATGTCCATTGGGTCCACTTTTCGCTTCAGTTGGATTATTGTTATTGGCAAAATTATTAGAGTAGATGTTCCACAAGTAATTTCTGCATGCTGACTATAAATTTTATAGAAATTCTGTGTTTGAAATCCATAGAAAAATTCATCAAGTCATCTCATTTCTTTCAGTTCAACCATTTTCAATCATATAAAGGAAGAAAAATTTTGAAATTATATGCATTAGTGATGAGTGTCACTCTGAATGGAATTTAATGAGTAAGCCCACGTAAATGATTTGGATCAGTTTATTTGCAAATAAATCAATTTGCAAATTGACGCTAGGAATTCGCAATGGCAGGATTAAATTTGATGAAATTTGATGAAATTTGATATAAAAATAAATAACGAAATAATCTAACATATTTTATTTGGCAAGTGTGTAGGCATGGACATTTAAGCCTTGTTAACTCTTGAAGTTTGTTGGGGCAAACTAACCAACACCACTAGTATCACAGAAATATGACTGACTGATAACTGATGTGGCATGATGGATATCAGTCCCAAGGACTCCAATCCCTTTGTCTCTATGAAATAGTCTTGCATTAAAGATTAGCGAGCACTTGGCTCACCCTATTTAGGGCTGTATGGAGGCACCTGAACCGATAAGCAGAGCTGTTTTCGGGCGCTTATGTTTCCACCTGTCGTGTTCGTCATAGTTAGAAGACTCTCGAATGAGTTGATTTGGATGAACAGCTGCTTTGGCAAAATAAGCAGCAGCACTGTTATGGAGGAACGTGGGAATATCTGGAATATCGCCATCATAGTGTAAGAGAGCATTTCTGACAAACCACAGAGCGTTAAAAATCATACGGAGGCACTTGTTTTGAAAATAACTTGTAGCTTGTTGATGTTGGTGGGGGAAGTGTGACCCCAGGCTGGAGATCCGTAAATTAACGATGGTCTGATAATTGTTTTATAGATCCGTAGTTTGTTTTCAGTGCTAACTTGACTTCTTCTATTGAGGAGAGAATAGAGTTGTACAATTGCAGAGTTTGCTTTTTTGCATGCATAAACTATGTGGAAGTTAAAGTTTAAATGGTTATCAAGCTGAATGCCTAGATATTTGGTACTAGATCTCCATGGGATGGCTGTGTTAAAAAGTTTAACTTCTCCAGAGTGAGATGCTTGTCTTCGTGTGAATAGAATGGCAGTGCTTTTATCGGTATTTACAGATATTCTCCATTTTCTGAACCAGTCCTCCAATTTTCTTGCTGCAGTTTGTAATCGCTGAGTAGCTATATTAGGCCTGAGAGATCTGCTAAGAATTGCCATATCATCCGCATAACTAGCTATAGTGGTTAGTGATGTGCTAGGAACATCAGAAACAAAGATGTTAAAAAGCAGCGGTGAGAGCAGCGAGCCTTGAGGGACACCAGCAGTGATTTTTTTCAGTGAGGATCGAATTCCGCGCAACTTGACCTGGATTTTACGGTCCTGTAGAAAGGAGTTAATAATTTTAGTAAGGTAAAGAGGGATGTTGGCTGTAATTAATTTATGGATGAGACCTTTGTGCCACACCTTATCAAATGCTTTTGCAACATCTAAAAAGATAGCTCCTGTGTGCTGTTTCCAGTTAAAGCCTGTAGTGATGAATTCAGTCAGTCTGTGAATTTGCTGTGTAGTGCTATGTCCGGTACGGAAACCAAATTGTTCTTTCGGAATTATGTTATTTTTATTCACCTCCTCATTAAGTCGGTTGAGAATGACTCTTTCTGCGATTTTTCCTAAGCATGATAAAAGACTGATAGGTCTATAGCTCTGTGGCATTTGTGGTGCCTTACCAGGCTTAAGGATAAGGAATATATCAGCTTGTTTCCATCTTGAGGGGAAATAATTTAATCTCAGAATTGCATTAATAATGGCTACTAGATGCATGACAGCTTTGTGTGGGAGGGCTTTAATTGTTTTGTTGGTAATTTCATCTGGACCAGGGGCTTTTTTGTTTTTAAGCTTCCTAATGATTGAATAGACCTCTTTAGATGAGGTGGGACAGATATTTTCACAGCTACAAGGTTTCCGAAGCGCAGAGTGTACACGACGGTGTATCCTCTATGAAGGTTAGATCAGCATGCGTATAATTAGGACGGCATTGAAGCTGGAGGGCATCAACGAAAGCTTCCGCTTTTTCATTATCTCTGTAAACAAGACCTCTTTCTCCGTGAATGGGCTGGATGTTAGAGCGATCTGTATGGAGAGCTTTAGTCAACTTCCACAGAGAATTATCTTCAGCTTTGAGAGAACAGAGTTTTCTCTCCCATTGCTGGTTTTTGTGATCTTTTAATGCGTAACGAACTTGGTTGGATGCTCTATTTAGTTCTCGACGGTCTTGCGGAGATAGCGTGTTGTGATAGCGGCGTCTGAGTCTATTTTTGTTCCTGATCAGAACAAGGATTTCTTTAGGAAGTGAGTTGACTTGAGCTGGGGTGGAAATAGAACAAGCTGCGGATAAGCCAGCGTGTATTTTACATTCAAGATTGCTGACTGCCACGTCAATTTCTTCACAGGTGGAGATAGTAGGTACTGAGTCTATGATAGTGTTCATTTTAGCCTTGAATTTTGCAAAATTAGTGTGGGATTGGTTGGGAATGAGATCAGGCTCCCCCCCTAAACTTAAGAGTACTGGATTGTGATTTGAGCTGAGCTCGTCAACCACTTGAAGTTGAAATTGATGACAAATATTGTTAAAAATAGCAATATCCAAAACATCAGGTCTGCCGATCGCTCCATAATGTGTTGGCTCGATTGGGCCTGCAATAACAATATTTCTCTTTAAGGCAAAATTGTAGAGGATCATTCCGTTGTTGTTAAAACTCTTGCTGTTCCATAAAGGATGCTTAGAATTGAGATCTCCTGCTACAATTATTGCTTCATTTGTATCTAGTAGCTGAGAGAGATCAGAGGGGAGTAAAGGTTTGCCAGGGGGGTTGTATACAGAATAAATCTTTAAGCTGCCTGCATTGTTGGTATGAATTTCTATGCCTGTCTCCTCGAGGTTAGATGTATTAGTCTTCTTAATCTCATTATAGCGGATGTTTCTTCTGACAAAGATGGCAGTGCCTCCACCTCTGGCATTGAGTCTGTCATTTCTAAGTGATGAGTAGTTTCTGAGTTTGGGATTATCGCAGGGACGTAGGTGAGTCTCATTAATGAGGAGAATATCAATTTGTAAGTGATCTGTAAGTTCCTGTAATTCCAAAATTTTGTTGTTGAGACCGTTTGCATTCCAGAATATTATCTGTATAGAATTTGACGTTGAAGCTGGATTAGTCATTAATCATGGAGAAGATGACTTGAGTATTCCTAAGGAATTTGTTGGTATCGGCCTGGCTTGGATTTGTTTTGCTGAAGGCCATTAGCATCTCCCCTAGTGAGGCAGCGAGAATTGCTGAGGAATTTTGACTGCTAGCTGCAGGGAGTACCCCGGTGTTACGTGAGGAAACCACAGAAGCATAAGATTTATCTGGTGTAACTTTTCGTGCTTTGATTTCAGGCACAGATCTCACAATATTTTTCTGCGTGGGCTGAATTAACTCCTGTCTAGGTTTTTGGAGGTTGGATGGGTGGAGAGAACAGCCCTTGTAATTAGCAGGATGTGGGCCACTGCAGTTCGCACATTTAGCAGGTGTGGACTTTAGCTTGACGCAAGTGTGCGAGGGATGGTTGCCACCGCATTTCACACACTTGTAGTCTGCTCTGCATAACATTTGCGCATGCCCAAATTTTTGGCAGCGATGGCATTGACCAGCCGATGCCTTTCTTCTTAGTGGCTCGGTCTTGATGACCAAGTTGCAGACTATTTTAAGATCATAAATTTCTCTCTCTGATCTTTACTGATCTCTACTAACACCAGAGGCATGGGACGCTTGTCTGCTCGATACATTCGAGAAATCTTGATCGGCTCCAAGCCTTGTAATCTAAGGTCAGTAGCTATTTCTTCTGATGTTATGTTTTCTACCAATCCTCTGATCACTACCTTGAGGTTCTTTTCACTTTTGAGTTGGTAAGTATGGTATGGAAATTTATGATCGTCCATAAGTCTGGTTAGCTGGCGGTAGTCCGTTGTTCCTTCAGGCTGTATGCGGACTCCGTCATCTGTGTTTTTGGCTGATGAGAACTTGATGTTATTTTTCTTCATCGTCTCTGCAAGCAACGACGATTTTTCCTTAGATCGCAAGACTACTGGTGGGATCCTCTCTTTGGGCTGTGTCGGTATATTTGTCTCTGTTCTTGCACTAGATTGTGCTGATGTGTCCATTTGAGGTACAAATTCGGGTTCTGCAGCAAGAGACTCTTTCTCTTCTTTCTGCTGACTTTCTGATAATCATTGGAATCTATGTCAGTTGTTGTGACATTGTCATGTGTACTGTGAGGAGAAATTTCGGAGGTTTGAGGGTCTTCTGTCTCGACCTCCATAATCTGATGAACTTCAACTCTTCCTGGCCATTTCGTGTGCAAAATGTTACCAATTTGCCGAAAAATAGCTAGAAGTTCTTTGAAACAGAGATCCTCATATGGTGAATCCATAATTAAATCTAGACTTGAAGTGGGGGAAGGATCTGCCTTGTCCCTTCAACCACCAAGTGCTGCACAGGGCAGGGAACAGGAGAGGGCCTGAAAAATGTTTTTGAAGATGAAATAAAAGTCTTACCTGCTCTGATGATCGAGCACTCTGTTGACGCTGGATAATGCACTGACGAAAATTAAGGGACTGTTTATAACAGCAAGCTATTAACTACTATTACGATAAATAAACATAAAAAATCGCTAAAACATATCAATTAAATTCACAATTCATCATCAATAATACACGATACGAAACACTAACACACTCGACTACCGCAGACCACAATTCATCAACGCAGTAATAGCCAACACAGAAATATGAACAAGTCCATCGATGGTTTTATAGTTCGCGCACCGATTAGAGGTTACTCGACACTTCTACGCATGTCAGAAAAAGGAGAATCCATTCCGATAATAGGGTAATCAATCTGTCTTCTGGGATGTGTTTGTTTATTATTACAGGTCGGAAAATTTAGATTTTCTTTCACGAACATTGTAGTTTTTAAAAGTGTAACTATTTTGCTTGTATAACAGTTGGAAAAATGTACGTAGAGTATTAACAAAATTAAAAACGGTATAGCATAAAACAAAAATTTAACTAAGTTTATTTTTAAGAAAGTTTTCTATAAAATAAAAATAATTATACAGAAAAACAGAAATTTTTTCAAATGAACTTAGATATTCTAAACTTACAGTTGAGAGAACAGACAATTTGATGTCCTAAACCGATTAATTATTTATGACTTGTGACTCTTAACAAACCCATGCAAAAAAAGGTTGGAAAAAAATACCATTATCAAATCCTTTTAATCTTCATAGTCATCTGAATCGGTGTCCGAATCGCTTTCACTTAAATTGATCACCAAAGGTTTGCATAATTCTTCGATAATTCCGTCTCTGTCCCAATACATATTTTCCAATGAGGTGACATGAAAGCAATATTTTCCCCACTTTTGAACTGTAATACTTTCAATCGCCTGTTCTGAAAGCTTAAAAAGTTTCGACGTGTCAATATATCCAGTTACGTTGCGATGGCGAATGAAACTTTTCACTTATGACCAAACATACTCAATAGCATTAATATCGCAATGATATGGTGGTAGCCTCAAAGCTAGAAATCCATGCTCTTTGAGCATCGTGTCGAATTTAAATAGTTTGCTTGTGGGCGAGTTTCTTTTGACCAAATTAAGCAATTCAATTTTTTGCATGTCTGGCGAATGAGAAATGTTATTTGCAGAGAGCCAATCCATAAAAACTTGCTTCTTATTACATGATATACACGATATACCAATTTGGAACTTTGTTTAATCGAATAGAGTGATATGAAGCGTTATCAATTATAAAAACAGCATTTTTAGGAAGGTTTGGAATCAGTTTTTCTTCTGCCCATTTTTCGAAGATGGTAGAATTCATTTGCCTATGGAAATTGGCTTTGTATAGTAAGTTTGAATTCGGTAAAAAACCCATTTCTCCACCCGCACACAAAATTATTATGCGCCGCGAGGCATTTCCGGTTTGTAGCACTCCACATTCTTCTTTAGACTGCCAACATTTTCCATAAGTTAAATTACTATCAATCCAAGTTTCATCTAGATACACAATCGGTCTTTTCTCCTCCCTGAAACGTCTTATTGCTCTCAAATACTGCGTTCTAGATAAAACAATGTCACTTCGCTCCATGATAAGTTTAGTTTTATTTTGGGACTTTTTAAAACAAAATCCGATTTCATGAAGTATTTTCCTTGAAGTTTCTCTTTTCCAAGGAAAATTAATTTTTTTTTTAAGCACAGGAATCAATTTCGGAACAGTTGTCACTCTTTTCTCGACCACGTAAATTTCGTGAATAGTTCTTCTTATAACGTCTACATCAAAATCATTCAAAGCTATGGTTTCGATGGTTTTCTTTACTCTGGCGCTTTTTTTAGGAGATTTAAATTTTGGCTTACCTTCACCTTTTTATTCCCTACGAATTCTTTTAACAGTCGACCCCGATACGCCCGCAATTGCACTTGCACGTTTTATGACTTGAGAAAAGGGAACAAGGAGACGATTCTTTTTTGCAGAATGTCAGCACATTATTCAATATTCTTTTGCAAGAGCTACTGAAATGTTTAACAACAGAACTTGTTGACTGTACTGGATCCATCATACAAATTAATAATAAAAAAAAGTAATGAAAAAAAGCGACAACAAATATCAAGCTAGTACAGCAACAGACAAGAAAGCACGTGATTTCGCATGTTGGCGACCAATTCGTACATCCTTCATTTCTTTCTCCCATTCAGCATGAATCGACTATTCTTGGCAAAATGCCAAGGAGAGATCTACAAACGGTGGGCGAACTATACCAGGC
Organism: Typopeltis vanoorti; assembly: GCF_054136105.1. Classification (NCBI taxonomy): domain Eukaryota; kingdom Metazoa; phylum Arthropoda; class Arachnida; order Uropygi; family Thelyphonidae; genus Typopeltis; species Typopeltis vanoorti. Next base: position 83,197,596 of record NC_143559.1, read on the forward strand.
ATTCTGGGAGAGGAGTAAGGCAGACAACTGTCGCCATCTCGTGTTCGCTAAACCAAATGCATTATTGTCTGAAACAGTGTGAGTTCTACAATCAATTTTTTGACATAACATAACTATACAAATGCTATAATTACCTCTTTATTTCCCAAAGAGAGAAGACAGACTTCCTCTAGATTTTTAATAGGTGTATACTAAGATCGCTAATGGCTAAAGCCTGATAATTTTAAAGGAATTGAGGAGAAAAGAGTGGATAGCAGACAGGGTAGATGGCATATATCCGCTGTCAGATACTCGCCCAGTTCCAGCCCAGATGTGGGAGGTCTGAGAAAAATTTCCCATATAAATGAACAATTCTGATTTTCAATAATGTTTTTAGTGTTTTACCGAAGAAAGAAAAAAATTTAATTGCTTCGAGTGACATAACCAAATTTAGATCGTTCAATTTCTCTGAACCAGTATTAATGGTATGATATGCGAGACAAGATATTTCAGACTACAAGTATTTCATATAAGCTTTGTGTTCCTGACTTGTAATCTCAACAGAACAGCTAATTTTTCTAATATAAGATAACTGACAAGAACATGGTATATGAAAGCAAACAGGTACTGATAAAGGCTGTAACAATTGGTTCGTTGGTTTCGAACACTTCTATGGTAGAAAGTTTTTAACAGCAAGGTTTTAATATTTCAGACGACTTAAAAAAATAACTAACACTGGGTTTAAGGTCGTAATAATTATTTAATAAACCTACTAGTTATGGTACTTATAGATAATCTGTACCCTTAGGACATCTCTCAACTATTTAAACACTGTCTCAACTCAATTTTTTTCCCAAGCAATGGGAAAATCTACAAACAACTTCGGGCGTTAGAATGGGAAGCCATCTATCTCCTCGTGCGGACTTATTCATGGAAAACTACGAATAAATGTCTTCTTCTTATCTACAAATCCTAATCAGTCACTTTGGTGGAGACATGTGGACGACATATTCATAATATGGAAACACAGAGTGGCTGAGTTACACGATTTTCTGTCATCTATTAACTCTTTACAACATAAAATCAAATTCACTTTAGAACTAGAAAATGAAGGAAAATTATCTTTTCTAGACGTTCTAATTACGAAAAAAGTAGAGCTGGCATTTCTCTTGGTATGTACCATAAGCCAACTCATACAGGTCGTTATCTACATTTCTACTCGTTGCACCATATTTCCCAAAAATTAGACATTGTACTATTGCTGAAAAAGATAGCGGTCTCTATTAAAAGAGATGAAGGAATACTAACAGAAGAATTACATTCTATTCTCCAATTATTGACCAGCAATGGATATCCTAAAAAAAATGGGACAAATAATACTATTCTCTAATCCTCTTCCACAACAGATCCATGACCGTCATTACAGAACCTTCGTTTTCATCCCTTTATTGGCGAACGTTCAATAAAATTTGCAAATCTCCTTAACTCTCTTGACACTAGAGTGGCTTTCAACCCATTATAACGGTACAAAATCTGTTATGCTCGACCAAGAACCACAACCCTTTCAGTAAACATCCTGGAGTTTCCAATATTCCATGTTCTTTTGATCTTCATTACATAGGGTAAACATCGAGACGTTTAGAAATAAGACAAGACAAAAATAAGAAATATTGGAGACGTCAATACCAAGAGAAGACAGCTCAGGTCTGGTATTCCATTTCCCCCACACTCATCACAACACTGAATGGGACAAGAGCTGTATAAAAGACAACTGCAGACCTATAACATCAAAGAGGTTACAATGGTAATCCACTCAGAAGGCACTTTCAACAGAACCAAGGATGACATTTGGAAACTAATTAGAGCTTTTAACACATCGGACTTTAATATTTCTGCGCACTATCGGGCTCACCTACTGATCAATGACTGGCCATGTGCCATCTTCCACTCTTTCCATGTCTTTCTGTTTTACTTTTATTTTTGTCTAACAGTTCCTACACATTTGGTGTTTAGTTGTGAAATGATCCACATTTAATGCTTTTTGTATATTTGTATTCATCCTTACCACAGACGAAACCACTAGCTTAAGTGATGAGACTAGTAGGTTTATTAAATAATTATTACGACCGATAAACTCAGTGTCAGCTATTTTAATGTCATTTCAGATGACTTTTTAAAGCTTGGGAGGGAATAGAAATTATAGTCTATGTAGATAATTTTAGTTCTTTGCCACAATATTTGGCGTTTGCATTTTGTTGTGTATGCTAATCAAATCCTAATTTGTGTTTCGTTTTATTTTTACGTCCTTAACGGTTCTGACATGCATATCTCTTCTGATCTGCCCGTCTGTCCCAATCCACAAATAATTTTGTAAACTCCGAGTTTTTTAGGGGGATGGTGGAGAGGTTTTATAGGATCTGAGACTTGAAATTCTGTTTTGCAGAAAGAGGGAAACTTTATTCCATTGTTGACACTGTATCTGATATCTTGTCTATGAATAACCAAATGTAGGGAAGTAGTTACTGTTCCCTGCAGTCTAGTTTTTCCTTGTTCATCTGATGGTCTAAGGAGTGTGGGGAGTATGCCCCACAATCCTTATCAAGGCTCGATATAGAGGAACAATAACTGGTTTGTCTCTGCTTTTTAAAGTATTTTTCAGCAACCAAGTGATTTGATGAACTGATTAAGCCACTTTTGCAATGTGTTCCCTAAACTTCAACTCCCTATCCACCAACACTCCCAAATCCCTGGCCTCTTCAATCTCCTGGAGTACGGTTCCACCAATGTGGTATACTGCTGCTAATCTTTTCACTCCAAAATGCATAAACTTACACTCTGCCACATTAAATTGACATCCATTTTCCCTAGTCCAGTCCTCCAAACTATCCAAATCATCCTGCAAAATCCTGTGCACTCACAATTGCTCTACCCAGCTTTGCATCATCAGCAAACAAGTGAGCACTTCCTCTCAGATCCTTTCCTTATATCGTTAATGAACAAATTGAAAAGTAGTGGTCCAAGAACAGAACCCTGTGGCACACCACTAGTCACAAGCTGTCTTTTGGACTCCACTCCTGAATAAACCACTCTCTGGTATCTCTCCATCAACCACCCTCCTATCCATCTCACCAACCCTATATCCATCCCCATCTGCTCCAGTTTGCTGATTAGAATTCCATGTGGTATCCTGTCAAAGGCCTTGGCAAGGTCCAGTAGAATCACTGTAATAAACCCATTACTCTTATCCAGCTCAGCCATCACTGTGTTATAAAACGTGAGCAAGTTAGTGAGGCATGATCTACCCTTCACAAAACCATGTTGTTCCCCATACAGTATCCCATTTTCATCTATCCAGTCCTGTATTCTTCTCTTGACTAATTTCTCCAAGACCTTGACAACGATGCCTGATATGCTAATCGGTCGGTAATTTACAACATCAGTCTTGGAACCACCTTTATATAGTGGAACCGTTTTCCTCTCTTTCCATTCCCTCGGGACTAACCCAGACCGGAGACTCAAATTATACAAAATGGTCAAGGGTACTAACAATTCTTTAGCTGCTTCACGTACAACACGAGCGGGTATACCATCCAATCCCACAGATGTATTGACATTGAGGTTATGCAATAGACTACTCACCTCCATTTCATTAACCACAATTCCCGTATAATCTACTGGTTTATTCGTTTCTGCAATGTCACCACCTGGATGATATACTTTTGCAAAGTGCTCACTCAGTAACTCAACTATCTCAACTGATTCAGTTACCTCCCTACCATCGGCATTCTTTAAAATCAATCTACCATATACATTTTTTCTTTTACTTGCAACATATCGAAAAAACTGTTTAGGATTCTTCTTAGCTTGCATGGCCAATATTCTTTCATAATTTTTTTTGCTTTTCTTACCACACTGGTTACCCTTTTGGCCTGCGCTTTATACTGTTCATGTGCCTGCAGGTCACCTTTCTCCTTAAATTCTCTCCATAGTTGTTTCTGTTTTTGCAGCTCAAGCTTAATGGTGGTATTCATCCATTTAACCCCTACTTGATTTATTATTCGGACTCTAGATATACAGTGAGCTATTGCTTCATTCAAACACTTCTTTAATACCTCCCATGCACTATCAATTTCTAGCCCTTGCAGTTGTACATGCCACGGCACTGAAACCAATCAAACTCCTAAGCTTGTCATACTTACCAGCCCAATAATTCCACATGTACCTCGTCTTAGTTGTAAAATCTACACCTTTAGCCACCTCCCAAGTCAAGACCCTATGATCACTCCCACCTATTGGTGGCAACGTGGTCATATTTGTTAGAGTCAAATTCTCAGATGCAATTACCAAATCAAGCACTCTCTGACACCTAGTATTTTCCATTACATGCTGTCTCAGATAGTTATCCCTTAATAACCGCATAAAATCCAATTCCTTCCTCCCGTGTATCCTCTCCTCCTTCCAATCAATGTTACCATAGTCGAAATCTCCCATAATAATTACCCTCCTTCCACTCATTTCTTCTATTTGCTTATGCATACTATCTCCACCATTTATTCCATCACCTGGTCTATAGCAGCACCCAACTGTATATTTAGTTCTGCTAGTTTCAATCTCACACCAAATAGCCTCAAATGTGCTCTTTTCTCTATTCTGCAGTTCCACTTCTATTCCTCTTGGCTGTAGCTCATCAGCTATCATCAATAACACTTCTTCCCCCATTTTATTCTCCCTGTCACTTCTGAACACACCATACCCCTCACATTCAATCCCACTAGCTGTGTCATCTTCTGTCAGCCATGTTTCACTAATGCCAATAAGCTTTGGTCTGGAAGTGCCAACCAAGGCCATAAACTCTTCCCTCTTGTTCCTAATACTTCTGGCATTTGTATACATGAATTGAAGAAGCCGATTTGTCCCATTCCTATTTTGATACCCTATACTAACTATCCCATTCTGATTCGTGGTCATTCCCACTCGCTTGGGCATATTACGCACATTCACACACTCAACTGTCTCCCTAAAACCGGCAAATCTACTCCCCCCCCCTTAATAACTCTAGTTTCTCCTGGTTCTGTAACTTCACTTCCACCACATTCGACAACACTTTTCAAGTCTCTGCCCACCAAATCCATCCATTTTGTACAAATCCTTTCATCCATCAAACTCATTCTACACATTCACAAATTCCACACCACTCATCAAACATAATTCACGCATAAAGTCATTAGCAATTATGACCCTCCTTCTATACTCTTCACTGCCATGCCGTGGCAACAGACTCACCATCCGAACTCTCTCTCACTCTTTTCTTTTGCCACCTCAAGCAATTCCTTCACATTCTCACTCATAGCCTTTTTATTTCCTTTCAAATCATTTGTACCCACCGCCACTATCAATTCCTTCACCCGCTGTTTTTGCATCCTAATCGACTCGCTTGCACTCTTTACTGTCGCACCGGGTTGGTACGATTTTGTTAAACTCTCAACTAACACGTCTCTTACTAGGGAATCTCCATACAATACACGCTCTTTCATTTTATTTACACTCACTATCATACCCTTATTTTTTCTATCATACTTTTGATTATTAGTCGGTACGCTTGTATCTTCTAGTGGGTGTGTGTTGGCTTCCTGTACCTTGAATAGGTGAGCTTGTTTTTCTTGGACACCTCTTCGAGAATGTCTGAAATCAGTAATGATATTGGTTTCTAATTCAGCAGTGCATTTGATTGGAAGGTGAATTTGATTACGGAAGTAAAGAAACCCTATAGTTAGCTTGTAGATATGATGTAAGTGTCATCAACATATGGGTGACACATTGTCAGTCGTGTGCTGCGAAACTTTATGGTTTGTTTCTCAGACCACCTCAAAAAAAAATTTGTAACTAATTGCCCATTGCTAGTTCTGTTTTCTGTTCATCATTTTTTTCGTGAAATTTGAAGGTGTTCTTGATACAAAGTTTGAAAAGCTATACATTATTCAGAGGAAATAGATCTCGAGGTTTCTGCAAGGAGTACGTTAATAAAGAGACTAGTCGAGATGTCTAGACTTGCAATTAGGCCAGTCGATTCTATTGTTAAATCTTTGTACGTTTGCTAAATTTTATCGTATATCTTATAAAAGAAGTCGATCTTCCGAATGTGAGGGCTTACCAGATTGTGCAAGATATCTAGATATCAAGTGAGAGAATATCTTTCATATTTAGACATCTTAATGGTGTACCTTCCTTATGTATTTTTGGAGCTCCATCAAGTGACCAGAAATGAGCCCTTTTTTTGGGGGGGGGGGGTTCTGAGGCTTTTTATCCCCAGGTCTCTAATCAAATTGTTGATTTTATTGTGAGATTGTCCTGTTGGGTAATAGTTAAGTTGGTGATTGGTGTCATTCAGTATGATTTACCTTATTTCAACATAATCGTCCAAATTCATGACCACCGTTGCATTGCCTTTATCTGCATTCAATACCACTATGCTCGTGTCCTGTCTAATACTTTTAGTGCCAGCGTTTTCCAATTTCAAGGTATTTTCATAGGGTTCTTTGGAATGAAGAAGTGTAGAAACTGGTTTAATGCGAATTAAGTCCGCAGTATCTTTCTTCAAACTTTTTAGTCTTTTCTGAAAATTCACAATAATATTTATTTTGGGGATCCTTCTAGGTGATAATGCATAATTAAAACCTCGTGATAGAACAGCGAGTTCACGCTCGGAAAGTGAAGGAGAAAATCCATTGAACAACTTTCTTGTCAGATAAATGCCCACTGTGCTTGTTTTTTAGTGAGATTTCTGATTTTCTGATTCATTTTTTCTTTGTTATTGTGAAAATGTATTCAGTTCTGTTAAAAGTGAGACTGTCTGTACTGTTCCAAAATTTATCAGGTAAGCCAGAAGCTAACTCTGAATAAAGTGGGTAAGATTAGTCCTCATTTTGTGAAAGATGAAATGTAGTGCTACTAATGCATTTTTTAAGTAGGACATTTTCGATATTGATTCTCCATGTTGGTTTCGAGGTAAACTTGCGGAATAATCATAAGAACTTTGTAATTACATCATTATCCCAGCATGTCACGAGAAATGTTAGTCTGTTAAGAAGTATTCTCTCAGAGATGCGTAGTTTTTAGAAATCATTCACCTTATAAAACAGACTCACCATGAGATCGAATTTCCTTTCGAAGACTACTGTGATAGGATAACTTTTAAGGCCGGTATGCATACCACATGAATTAATTGGTAGAAAAATATTTTTATTTTAAGTCTTTATTTTATTTTTAGTTTAAAATTATAAACTAATTACTAAAATTACTTGAAAGTTTTCCTCACGGAAACTCGGGTTTTTTTTAATCCCGTAAACTTAAGAAAATCGACCGTAGTACCCACATTATTTCAGTCAATGACATATCCTGTTAGGGTTAGGTACCAACGTGTTTAACGTGAACAACAATAGTTCACTTTGTCGCGGGAAAAATAGTGAATAAATAAACAATTTATGTTACAAGAATGATCATATTAAATGTTTAAAAAAGACTAAGAATGAAATGCGTTTGTGTAGTATGTTATGTCTTACCCTAATAAACTTCGTTCATTACCTGCCTGTGCACTCAACAAAAAGCATCTCAATTTCACAGTACGCTCACGCATGACGGAAGCATCAGTGTATCCATATGGCATGGGCTCCATATCCAATACCATAACTAGAAATTATTATTATTATTCTGTGACGCCTCCAGGGAGTCCAAAGACTTATCAAGGGAGAGTGTGCAAAAAAAACTAACTGTGAAAAATAATTTAAAAAATGTATCTGTGCAGCCCAGTGGAAGTGGCTCTTGTATCCTCTGCGCTAGGCCGCCCGAAGATAGACTTAAGCAGTGACGGCTCGTGGCTTGAAATGGTGGGGGTGCTGCAACTTTCGAAATATACATACACACTGTAAGTACAGTGTATACGTGTTTGGATAAAATATCAAAATTATGGTGAAAATTAAAAAAAAAATTAAACATGAATCATTATTGTTTATTATCAATAAAATTATACAGTTTAGTATAATTCAAAATTACTTGAAAGTTTTTCCTCCGGAAACTCGGGTTTTTTTATCCCGTAAACTCAAGAAAATCGACCGTAGTACCCACATTATTTCAGTCCATGACATATCTTGTTAGGGTTAGGTACCAAGAGATGGCAGAACTTGTTTTTTGTCTTCCTCATCGCCTCTTCATCGGTGGCTGCTATAATTAGTGATAGACATGGGCCAGCTATCTCTGATTGGCTACTGGTAGAGATTGAACTGCCCACTCAGTCTCTAAAAGCTAGATAGGATATAAAGGCCTCGCCTACTCCCTATAAGGGAATAAAAGGCGTTAGCTGATTTATTTATTTATAAAAGCCATTATCATAACCCCAATAATATTCAAAAGTAAAAACTATAACAAATGTTATGTCTTTAATTGTAATGGCCAAATATTTAAAGAGATGGAGTAAACACAATAAGCATTACGAACACTACTACTGGCGAAAACTGGATATAAACAACAGTGGAACTGCGCGACGGACAGTGCCGAATTATGCTAATAGCTCGCAGCTCACTACGACGTGCATATGTTTGCGCGCGTAGCAAATACTAGTAATATGACACTGTAGTAAACACAGTGCTGCTAGCATCTTTCACCCTCCTAAGAGCTACAAGATGGATTTTTATTATTTTTTATAGAAAATAATAAAATTGTATAGGATTGTTGATGATAAAATTAAATGTGACAAGCAAATATGGATAAATTAATAAATATATTTATATATGAAAAATTGGGAGTGCTGCATTTCCGCAGTGCCTTTGCACAAGCCGCCCGTGGACTTAGAGTGTGGAGATGGAGTAAAGTCTAGTCTTCGACTAGAGGAATTTTTCTAAGCTTTTCTTCCACAGGTTCCCGAATTAGTCGATTTCTGGCCTTATTATAAGGTTCCGAAGAGAATACATATCATTAGCTGATTATTTATTTATCTGTAATTTATGCACAGATGAAACCAAATTTGAGATTTTGCATTTGAGATGCAAAAACTGATATCTTCAGTTGTAAATATTTCCTTCTTACAATTTCCAACACTGCGTTCTAACCATAACGACGATATCGTAATTATGAGACTTTATTAATGATATGCAGCAGTTACAATAAATATTGAGTTTCAATGCACAATCTATCTATCTATACACGAGGGCGCGAGGTGGCCATAATTAAAGAGGAGGTGTTCAGAGCCCTGTAGGGAAAAATGTATTGGATGAAATTTGAAATTCAATCAAATATGGTGTAAGTATACTCTGAAATATGGAATTTTTATCTACAGAAGATAAAAATATAGTACAAAACTCTGCTACCAGGGGACATTTGGAGCTATAATCGCCTGGTTTTGCGTATAATTAAACAGTAATATGGCTAGAAGAGACAAACAATCAATTTTTGTTCGTGTAACTTACAGATGCGGTTGAATGTGTCCTTTCAGATGTTCTAAGAATTGCATTCCGTGAATGGTATTTTAAACAGCGAAACGCAACAGATCTGCATTGATTGGCCTCACATGCTGCGTTGTTCTGTATTTCAAGGTTGCTAAATAAGGAACATATCCTTAATCACTCTTGTGTTCTGCGAAGTGTTTTCGTAGCATTCGCTGTACCAGTAATCCAATGTATGGTGCTCCATCTTGGATGAATATGGTAGAACCAAAGCATCTTCGCTGCTGCAGTTGTGGAACAACAGAGTTGTCCTGCATCTTTCGACCAATAACTTTTACCAGTAAAAGTTATTGTTCCCGTCGTGCGCAGTTCTTCGAAAAAGTACGGGCCGATAACAAACGATGCAATGAAACCACACCACACTGACTTTCGGTGAGGGTAAAGGGATCTGATGGAACACATAAGGGTAATTCGCAGCCCAAATGCGGCAATTGTGTGAGTTAACACTTCCGTTCAGAGACAAATGTGCCTCGTCATATCCACCAATTTAATCATCCTATTTTACGGAATGGAAGGCTCTACTTTACGGGAGGAAATCCCGTAGTATCGCTGTGGAATACCAGTGTCATTTATAACGTTTGGGGATAAAGATCCATGATGCTTAATGCCTTACATATGGATCACTGTTCAGACCAATCACTTGGATTCTCCGGTATTTTTCATGACATTGGTCCGATATGGCTGATGTAAACAAGAAGTTTCCTTGTTACATGATCCCCTGAACGACAAGGGATCATGTTGCTTATATCAGCCATGTAACGCAATGTATACAGGAATCCCCTTGAAATTTCTAAATTACTATTAGGAAGAGAAGTCGACCATTAATGAATTTACTGAATTAATGAATTTACTTTAGAAACACATTATTTTATGACATGCATACTTTCAGAACAATCAGAGCATTATTATTGGAATCACGATATATTTTGGAATTCTGTTTGGGCAATATTTTTATTGTTGATAAAGGAAGCACTTCATTTTAAAAACTGGACTGGAATAGAAAAAAATACCAACATTATCATCCCGAGACTAAAAATATAAGACATCAGTAAGGTTTTTTTTTTCCTTTCATGTGAAGAAAGATGCAATGGAAATTGTTTGGAAAATAAATGGAAGTAGGCTTGCACAAAAAGTTTGGCTGATGATATTGCCGTGCAATAAAATCAGCCAAATCACCGATGCAAATGTTTGAATCAGAAGGCATTCCAAACCAAACCATCAATGAGATCGTTTGGTTTGGAATCCCTTCAATCACCAAAATCATCCTAATAGCTAATCTTTAAAATGCTTGACAATACACACGCACGCATGAAGAAGAGAGTGCTGAGAGATTATTGCTACATGGGAAAAGAAATCAACACTAGTCACAACTGCTTCGAGGAAAATAGTATTCAAGATATATTCGAATGGTTATTGATGAAGAACTGATCAAGAGTTCCTTTTTTTGTGAATTTTCACCCACAAGAGATTGTAAAACTGTAAGTACATTGGTACTGTAGATTTGCTAAGGGTTAATCCTAAAAGACATTCTCGAACAACCACGGTGTGTTTCGAATCCACAGTTTATTTGATGGAAAACAGATATGCTCTCAACTTGTGTAACTACACTGCCAAATGAGCAGTCAGCTTTAAGTGGTATACCTGTGGGCATACGAACAATTTCCGGTGAGGTCATTGGTGATAGCAATTCTTCGTCATCTCTAATCAGTACAGTTGAAAACGGAATGCCAGTTGGAGTCGCTTACATTAAAATATCCAAGGAAGGTGACTTCACTGTTAGAAAATTTGGATTGAGAGGAATCAAAAATTTCAGAATGATTTGTGTTGTTAGGACAGGGATAGAAACAAAAAAAAAATGAATAGGATGAGGCGAATAAATTTTATCCAAAGAAGACATTAAAGAGGAGAATCGTTGGACACAGGTGACGCGATATATAAGTGCTAATATTTGTACAGACACCATATTAGAAAGAAAAAAAAAGTTTAAAAAATATGTAATTGGAGAAACTTAGGTGAGTAGAAATTTTTTTTTTTTCAGATTGTAGTCGATATTTCTGAAAATCATTGGAGTCGGAACTAATATCAAATATATTTTTGAAGTGAATCCAGAAGGGACTGAAGATTTTTCTTTTTCTTTTTGCAGGCAATTCTCTTTGCTTGGTTTTTCATAGGATGGGTGACGATTGGAGCCTTTCATATTGCAGACTGACTTGACTTCATCAGGCCTTAGCATACATGTGCTGGGTTTAACATAACGTCTGTCCTCGTTTTTAACTCAATTTATGCACTGCAACCTAGGGATTGTTCGGCTTTCTCAAGAACTGTTCAGTAACCATTTTTTAAATCACAGTTTTGACACACGAATGCGTTCACTGTATAAGAATGGCTTAGAGACACTCATCTTGTTTCATGATTGTGCATAATCGCTTTCTTACTTATTCTAATAGTTATTATTTCAAGGAAGAACTCACATACAAACAAGAGATGTAAAAAGTGCTAAAGTAAAATAATCACCTTAGTTGCAGATTCTTAATTTACTTCGATCCTTGAAAAGTCTTTTTTTTTTTTTTTTTCTATCTGGCATTTTTGGAAACTACTGGTGTAATTGATCCCAGATCAAACTCCTTTTTAAATCTTCGCTAAATAATGTTGTTTCATGGATATGGATTTCTACAACAAAACACGTGTTTTTCCCCCTGTTCTGTCGCAGTTGTATTGATATAACAATATGTTATTGTTGCACACTTGTGCATATACCAATTGTTTCACTTCTGTCTTTTAATTTCTTTTCTTGTAATAAATGTTTTGAAATGTAAAAATGATCTGAATTAATAGCAGACAGCGTTGGTGACCTTATTTTACATCGAGAATAAAGTATGGAATATGCGTCTACGAACCCTGGTGTTTCATTTTTACTTAAAAAGTGTTCCTTCATAAACAACACATCAATAGACTAAAACAAGAGAAGTAGGGTTAGTGGGACTTATTATAGAAACAGAAATGAGTTAGTGTGTATGTTTAAAATGCTAGAGTATTCGAAATAAGGGGAATGAAATTGTAGCATTGATAGAGTTCATTTTTCCAAAAATTGTGAGTATAAGTGAGACATGGTTGAACGAGGATGATATTCTCACAGGAATAGAGATGGAAGGATATGTAGTCTTTCGTGAAGACCAACAAACAAATAAAAGGAGGAGGAGTGTTACTGCTGATGGCAGAGGAATTGGCCCATCTAGGGTAGAGATGCAGGAGCAAATACTGACAGTGGCTATGAAGAAGTATGGCGTGAAGTGGAGGTGGACAGGATGAAATGTTCAGTATGGTGTTGCTATAGACCTGGTAATGTGAAAGGCAGTGAGAAGGAAATGTTTTGACAAATTGGTCTAGCTAATAAGAAAAGGGTGATCATTATGGGTGATATCAATTATGATAATATAGACTAGAATGAGGAGACAGCATCGGGAACCAAAGAGAATTAATTTCTTGAGTTTTTAAGGGATAGCTACCTTAAGCAGTGCGTAACAGAAGTCACACGTGCATTGAAGGTCTTAGATTTGATTATCTCATAAGAATATATTGTAAATGAAGTGTTACATCATCCTCCAATTGGTGAAAGTGGTCACTTGGGTGGTTGCCAGTCATATCAGGATTTTTCTGAGCAAGAGTTATATGTGGAACTATATGTTATATAAGGCAGGCGATTATGGCAAATTCCGGAGACAGCTTGCAGCGATAACATGGAATGAGAAATTGCATGGGAAGGAAATCAATGCTGCTTGATCTCTGCTTAGGAATTATCTGTCAGAAGCAATGACTCGGTTTATTCTGAAGGTCAAGAGATTAAGTAAGGTAGGTATAAAATGGATGACTGAAGAGGTGAAGCGTGCAATCTGAGAGAAAAAGGCATTGTGCAGGCAGCACAAGATGAGGGGGGATAATCAGTTACATGAGTAGTACAAATCAAGCAAGGAAGGTGACTCAGTAAGGAGAGCAAAATTGCTATTATAAGAGCGGTTAGCAAATGAAGCTAAAAGAAATACTAGGAAGTGTTTTCGATATGTGGCCAGTAGAAGGAAGAATGATTATGGGAGGATGATGTTGGTCAATAATAATGGAAGAATGATAAACACTGAGGAGAATATACTATAGTAGAAGTATTAAATGAGCAGTTCATTAAAGTATTCATCCTTGTGGTTGTAACATAATGCAGAACTTGAGAGTAGTGGGAATGGGGGGAGGAAGCACTGATGGTGAGGAATATGAGGAATTGTGTAAACTTGATGTTAAAAAGGCCATGGGACTTGATGGTATATATCACCGCGTGTCTAAAGAGAATGTTCTAGGGAGTTAACAACGCCTTTAATATACATTTTCAACCTGAATCTTAGATTAGCTCAGGTCCCAAAGGAATGGAAGTGCTGTATAGCAAAATTGTTCCACATCATAAATGAGGAGATACGATTAAAGCTTCGAATTATAAGCTAATCTGCTTGTCCGGATTTGTGGTCAAAGTGTTGGAGAAGCTAGTGAGGACAAGGATTCAGAACTGGGTGGATAGCAGTAGAATTCTCTTTAATGGACAGCATGAGTTTGCTAAAGGAAGACCATGTTTTAGTAATATGCTTATTAATTATAACAAGGTGACAAATACATTGACAAAGGGGATGCATATACAGTGGTATATTTAGATTTTGCAAAAGCTTTCGATAAATTACCATATTACAAACTAGTAGTAGTTAAATTGAAACATATAGGGTTGGATAGTAGATTAGTGCATTCTATTGGAGACTAGCTATCTGATAAATATCAACAGGTTGTGTATGGGGGAGTGACATCCCAGAAGGGTAAAGTCACTAGTGGCATGCCCCAAGGGTATGTTGGAGCCATTGTTGTTTAATTCTTAAGTATATGACATTGGAAAGGGACTTAAATGGTGATATACAGTTGTTTGCAGGTGATGCAAAGTTGGGAAAAATTATGAGAAGTAGAGCATATGTGCTTTGCAAGAGGACCTAAATACACTGTCTAAATGGGCCAGTATTTGGGGATGTCAGTTTAATGTTGCAAAATGTAAGGTTTTTAAAATTTGGAGAGCAAAGATGGGATGTGGAGCATAGGATTGGTGGAAGATAGTTTGGAGGAGGTGAAGGATTTGGAAGTTGTGGTGGATAGAGATTTGATATTTCGAGGACATTTTGCTAAAATTGTGAGGACGACACAGCAGATTATGGGAATGATGTGGAGAACACTGACATGTAGAAGTAAGAATGTTTTGATTCCATTGTACAAGACTGATTAGGCCGCATATTAATTACTGTTCACAGATTTGGTCGCCAGGCTTTCAAAAGGATGATGAGATGTTGGAGAGTCCTCAGACGATTAAGTTGGTTTCTGGGCTCTTGAATATGAGGACAGATTGAAGAATATTAATTACAGAGCCTAGTGGATAGAAGGAAGATGGGAGACATTATCGAGATGTATAAGTTGGTAAGGGATAATTACCAGATTAACGTGCATGAGAGTTTTCATAGAATATTTGGAGACAGGGGGGAGAGAATGAGGGGCCATCTCTGCAATGGGTTGAGGAGGAGATTTTTGCATGAAGAGTGGTGGGTGATTGGAATACATTGCCTGAGAGTGTGGTGAGCAGGGAGAGTAAGTGGATTTAAGTCGAGGTATGATGAGTTGTGCATGTGAGAGCGGGACCTCCCTCGATGAGTCTACTCCATGGAGGTCGTTTGTTGATAATAATGATAATAAAAAACAACCAAATTATTTAAATGTTTTCATTCTTTTCCTCCCAAATTTTACCTCTAATTTTTATTCTGCCTAGCACGAGTATCGCCTTCTAGTTATAGCACTAAGGATGTTTAAAGGCAAATAAATCCTGTAATTCCTTTTTATTCCCCAAAGAGAATAGGTGAAGGTCTTTGAGACACAGATTTATGAATATCAGAATGTTGCAAAAGTCCACTCTTCATCTGTAATGCCTGTAGTCAAAATTTTGGCTACCAGTTATTTGTAAACTCACGGGTTCTCAAGAATACGCTGAACTGCTACTATCTCCTTTTTTATCTGGTATTATTATTATTATTATTATTATTATTATTATTAAAAGGCGTTAGCTGATTTTTTTTAATTATTATTATTATTGTTATTATTACCTGACACCTCCAGGAAGTCTAAAGACTCATCGAGGGAAGGCACCAACTCTGTCTCCGCCACTCAATCCACCAACCACAACGAACCTCAACTACACCAATGCCCACCACTAGTATTTTCACAGACAATCACAAACATCCATGCCTCTGGCGGGATTCGAACCTACAGTCTTTTGGCTGGAGAGCAGATACACTAACCACTTGGCCAACCAGGACAGCTAATTATTAAATTATTGTAGTGTAAGCAGTGTGAATTCAATATTGAAATTTCTGCCTTGCGGGAGTAGCGTTGATGGTTAACTATGTGGTGCCCCTGCTGTAAAGAAGCCCTCCATTCTATGGAGGTGTTAATTATTATAATATACTTTATAGTTGTCGTAAATCTTGTATATTCATTGCAGGCATGTATAAGAGGGAAACGGAAGAATCATGTTAACTTGTTACTCTGATAAACAGAACTTATGTAAATGTTTTAAACTTATCTCCCGGAGAAAAATTTGTTCCCCCCCCCCACACACACACACACGTGGAGGCAGTGAACAAAACAAATTGAGAAGCTCTCGACCGCGGTCATATTTTTTTAAGAGTGACCTCAAGTGCTATTAAAAATAATTTTGGGCACGTTATGAATGAGGGATTTTCTTAACGTCTTCTTTTGTTTGCGATGACTTTTTGAAGTCCTTTTAGCAATAAGGCTAAGCTGTGATAGTTTTTTGCTTTTTATTATTTTATGCCCAACCTGGTTGGCCGAGTGGTTAGTATATCCGCTCTCCAGATAAAAGCCTGGAGGTTCGAATTCCGTCGTTGACATGGATGTTTGTGGAAAATACTAGTGGTGGTGGTGGACAGTAGATGGCGTTGGTGTAGATGATTCAGTTCGCTGCAGTTGGTGGATAGAACAGTGGAAACGGATATTTGTAGAATAGGTGCCCTCCATCGATGAGTCCTTGAACTCTTTGGAGGTGTCACATAATAATAATAATAATAATAATAATTACCGCAGAATCGATGCCGATATTTCTTCGTGATAGCACTATTAGTAGCGGTTGCGGCCTTAGAACAAAGCTAATACAGCATAATAATTGCATAAGCAACGGTAGTTATGTTATGAAGTTCCATGTAGATGAGCATGGCATCGCTATTAAGAAAAAGAAAATATGTGTTAATAGATGAGAAATCTCAATAATAAAATAAACTTCTTAGAACTACAATAGCTTCTTACAAAAGCTGCCACTATATTATACAGCGCTACGATATGCACTTAAGCAAAATAGGCGGAGTTTCTTGATCAGTCAAATGTGCTCCGTGATTGGTTTGATAAAGCAAGTGGTTGTGACGTTTACATCATGGCTGAACATTTTGCTATGGAAGTTCGGGATGTTACTGAAGTGTCAAAAAAAGCAGGTTCTCCATACATTCGTGATCGAAGGGTCTCCGATTCCACAGGCAATTTAAGGGTATGGCTTTTTATCCTTAAATATATTGTTAAATAGTGCAGGAATAGTTACTGTTCATTAATATGCAAGAGCGCTAGTTTGTAGCTATTGGAAAGGAAACTATTTTTTAAAAAGGAGTGGCTATCCGCTATGCACAAACAACTGTTGATTAACTGCATCACGTTGGCGGTATCGGTCATAATACAGTAACATTGATTTATGCAAACAGAGTCTTATATGAAATAAAATATTCGTATTACGATTGTTAAATTGACAATAATATTTCACAATAAAGACGGTTGTTAAACTGAATATAAATCATAATGTCAATTGTTTGACCGAGCATTACCTTTCATAATGCCGAATAATACGCTTCTCGATATCGCTTTTATTATTATTATTCAAAGGTGTTTTTAGGTGTTTCTCATAAGTTATCATTTGTTTATTTTTATGTAGTGTTTTGATAATATACCATTTGTGAATTTTATTTTTCTGTATGTAGTTTGTATAAGAAAAACACAGCGTATGGGATAATATACCATTTGTTAATTTTTTTTTTCTTCTGTATGTAGTCTGTATAAGAAAAACACAGCGGATGGGGGGGGGGCGGGAATTCTTAGCTGTGAGAACAGCGTCAGTTTTTTTCTGTAATCGTGAATGAAATTTCGATGATTATTTTGAAGAAATAATTTATTGCATTGTGGATTAGTAAAATGAGTATCGATTGATTCATTAACTATCAAAATGTTTTTGAGTTCAGTTCATTCCATTGTGTATTGCCGAAAATAGCCTGAAAGTTCTATTCTTCAATACTTAATCCTTCCTGTGGGAGAAGTCAATAACATCCACCCGTTTTGAAATTCAGTTACTGCCAAGTCTTAAGGAAATTGTCTTGAGTGTAGATTTAACCAAGATTATTATGTAGATTTAACCTTTTTTTTAAGGGGGGGGTACCAAAAGGAAAGAAATGTGTTTATTTCAAGATATAAAATTCATCTCTCCAGCATGACATTTTAGACATTTTGTTTTAGGAATGTTAAGCTTGAGGACTGAAAAAAAAAAAAAAAAAAAAAAAAAATCATGGAAGTTGCTGAGACATCACTTACTATTAGTCAGTTTCTTGTTTGCCATAAATTGGCATGGGGTAACCAGTATTTACCTGTTCTTTTAATGGTTTCAAAGTACCTTTAAACGTTTGTTTGTTTCTGTAAGTTTGAAAGTCTGCTGAATTTTGCAACGCAGTTTCACAAAAATGAAAATGATTTCCATGAGAGGAAATTATTTTGAAGAAACGGCACTGTCATTACACTTTGCCATCTTTGGATAAGCAGAATTGCTGAATTTAATATGTATAAATAATAGCTATTTATGATTTTCAGTTACAGCAATGTGATCTATATTTTAATAATTTTTAGCTATAGTCAGAAGGTAATGCAAATATTTTGAAGCCAAATTTTAAATGCAGTGATCAGTATGAATTTTTATTTAGAGAAATGTATCGTATCATTGTTCATTACATTTTCAAATATATATCAGCTAATACCTTGTTGGTTATTGAATTTATCATTATATTATATTACATGACACCTCCAAGGAGTCCAAAGATTCATCGAGGGAGGGCACCTGCTCTACAACACTGTCACCACCACTCAATTCACCAACTACAGTAAACCTCAACCACCCTCATCATCTACACCAGTGCCATCTACTGCCCACCACCACTAGTATTTTCACAGACAATCACCATGCCCACAGCGGGATTCAAACCCGCAGCCTTTTGGCTGCAAAGCAGATACACTAACCACTCAGCCAACCACACCGGCATATTTATGAATAAACTAAGTCAGTGGTGGCGAACCTTTTTATGTGCGCATGCCATAAATTTACAAATCGAGTTGTTGACTTGACGGTGCATGCCAAAAATTTACCATTGGAGTTGCTGACGTGCCAGGCAGTTTTTAATAAGGGAAAATTAATGTACTTTATTTATTTATTTATAAATTTATAATATATATATATATATATATATATATATATATATATATATATATAAAATAGTTTGTATATATATATATTTATATATTATAATATTATATATTTTATATATAATAAAATTTATAATATTATTCAGTGTAAAATTGATTTTAATGATGTTGATTTGAAAAAAAAAATGGTAGTGAGAAAAATATTTATGCATTGTAACTCACCATAGAAGTCAGCTGAGCAGGGGAAGCAGCAGAAGGATGTCAACTTGTTGGCGAAACGCTTACTGTCGAATATAACTTGCCATCGCGCATAACTCTTACTCCAGATTTTACTTTACAAAAAAAAAAAAAAGACATTAAAACGTTTTGCATATATCTAGCACACGAAAAATGTTTGAACATGTTCACGTCGAGGCAATAGTAATTTGCTCCCCACAGTTAACAACACGCCCTCTCCAACAGCCATTGTACTGCAGATGCAAGAAAAACAAGTATACTTTTATTGTAATCCTGAATAAGGTACAGAGGCTTTTGTAGTCTGTGTAATATATTTCTCGACAAATAGTGCAATTAGAGAAGCTGGAATAAAAACAGTGCTAACTAATGAATCACATGTCCCTTCTCACAGAAACAATGCTGTATAGACTCAAGAAAAACCATATGTTGCATCAAAATGCAGTATCTAACTAAAAACTATTATCCAATTTTTCAATTACATGAAATCAGTGTTTGTTTTATTGCATTTGAAATTCTCGATGTCATTATGACAGATCACAAAGGCTAACTTCAAATAAAATTCTACCACGAATTGAAACATGCCATATAATGAGTGTGTGAGTTCATCTGCCAGTTAAACAGAAACAAGCAGCAATAAAATTCAACTAAGGGTTGAAACTTTGTGTGAGTCGAGACTGCCTGTATTGAGAAGTTCCGTAAGAACGATAAACGACACCCCGTCGTGAATGTGTTAAAACTAAGAAATATATATAGTGAATGTCATTATGACAGTTTCGGATGTTATGCAATTCGGTCGAAGAGAATTAACATTTCAACTCAACAATTGTCGGTTGTCTTTGGGTCGCACGATCTTTTGTTAATACTGCACCAATCATATGCACGTCTTCATAGCTGCTCTCTCGTGTAAAACAAAATTTAACTTGTTCTTATTGTAATAATTAAAAAAAAAAAAGGGTTGAATAATTTATAAGCACATAAAAGGATATAACCTGTAAATCGTTGATGTGCCAGCAAAATTCTCGGACGTGCCACCTCTGGCATGCGTGCCATAGGTTTGCTATCTATGAAATAAGTTATGGTATGCTGAATAACAAATTAAAATGAACAAGTTATCATCAGTTATGCTACTTTCACTTGATCACAGAAAAATAAAGTAGCTCTATTAAACAAATTAATTTAGAAAAACAACAAAAAAAATTTTTTTCTGCATTCCACTTTATACATTGATATGAGAAGTGAAGTATCATAATCGCAGAGATTATGAAGTATCATAATCTCTGCGATTCAAATTAAATCACAGAGATTTAAGCCAAACCTTTTCCTAGGAAAAGGTTTGGCTTAAATGGAAATAACAGATGAGAGAGTGCCAGTTTCCTCTCTCTGAGCAACAGACGTGCACACAGAAATCCATACAACAGTTTATAAGATAATATCTAGAAAAACAACTTGCTCAGCTGTAGATAACATATATTCACCTGTTAACCAACAAATTTTTTATGAAAAGCCGATTACGAGGTTTGATGTATGTATTTTCTATGTTTTTAATGTATTAAACTTCCTAATAAGCTTGACTTTCTTCATTCATAAATCCTGTCCACTTGTGTGTGGGAGGTCATGTTCAGGTATAAGGTAGTACCTAAACAAATATGTCTATATATGCATTTTGAAATGAACTTTTAATATATTCATACTTTAGAGAGAAAGAAGAAACTGAATATCAGAATTATTATTATTATTACCACCCCAAGACCTCATGGAGTCCCAGATAAGTCTTTGACTCCATGAGGTCTTGGGGTGGTACATCATACTCTTTGCAGACACCACATTCTCAGGCAAGGCATTCCAATCATTCACAACTCTGCATGAAAAAAACCTGCCTCTCACTCCCCTACTCACACCCTACAGTTTCCAGGGATGACCTCTGGTTCTCCCCTGATCTCCCACTATTCTCTGTAAAACTTCTCCAGCATTGATCCTATAACAACCCCTTACCAACTTGTAGGTCTCTATCATATCTCCCCTCTTCCTCCTGTCCACCAAACTCTGCAAATTACATCTTCTCAATCTTTCCTGATACTCGACATTCCAGAGGTCAGAAACTACCTTAGTCAGTCTCCTTTGGATCCTTTCCAACATCTCTTCATCCTTCTGAAAACCCAGTGACCAAATCTGGACACAATAGTCCATGTGTGGCCTAATCAAAGCCTTATACACCGGAACAAGAATCTCCCTACTTCTACATGTCAGTGTCCTCCACATCATTCCCAGAAGCCTTTGTGTTGGCTTCATAATTTTGACTATGTGTCCTCTAAATTTTAGATCCTTATCCACTATCACCCCCAGATCTCTTATTTCCTCTACCTCCAACAATATATTCTCACCAAGCATAAATTCTGCATCCCATCTTTGTTTTCCAAATTTTAAAACCTTACATTTTGCAACATTGAACTCGCATCCACATTTCCGTGCCCAATCACCCAATCTATTCAAGTCTTCTTTTAAGGCCACAACATCTTCACTACACTTCATGGTTCGTCCCAACTTTGCATCATCTGCTAACAACTGAATATCTCCATCCAAATCTTCACCTATATCATTAATATACAAGTTAAACAGCAATGGACCTAAAACAGAAAGAATTAGAAAGAATAAACGAGGGCAGCAGTAGCATGTAAGGTAAGGTGGTAAATAAAGAATGAAGAGATTCTGATTGAGGAAGTACAAGATAAAATCTTGTACTTCTAAGTTGTCTGATTGGGTCATGTAGACTACAGAAGTGAGTATGCAAGCAACTTATGTCTATACAAATGCTGGGAGTATCAGAAACAGTGGAGTAGTTTGTTGTCTTGATGAATATATGAGCCTCAGATTGTAGGCATTAGTGAAGATCTAGTTATTAGAAGCAGATATGCTAACTGGTTTTGAGTGTAAAGGGTACAGGATTTTTAGAAAGAAATGGAGAGGAGTGTGGGGGGGGTGCTGATATTGGATGATTTGAATCCCTTCACAGTAGAAAGCTATGACTGCAGTACCAGTAAGTTTTCCATATAGCATTAAATTTGAAGCCATCTGGTGAGAGGTAGTCTAACAAAATCAAAATATATAGCGAGGTGTTATTACAGACTTGGTGGATCAGTTGCTATGACAATGAAATCCATTAGCAAATAAACATGATGGGTGCATAATGAGTAATCATCATGGCAGACTTTAATTATGAAAACATGATTAGATAGCAGTGAAATCTCATGAAAAGAATGAAACTGAATTTATTGAGCTGTTGTGAGACAACTTCTGCAAGCAGCATGTGAGAGAAAGAACGTGAGGTCAGAGAGGGTTTTAGTTAAAGAAGTGATTGCTGCCTCCAGTTGGTGATAGTGATGGGTGTTTCATTCAGAAAAGGTTACATGCTTGAACTACAAAGCAAGAAATGGACCAGCTGAGAAGAATGCTAAATTCTGTCCCATGGTATCATTTGCTAGATGGGAAGGATATTGGCAGAGCATGGGAAGCATTTAAAACATTCTAAAGTGATACAATATGTCTCTAGAATTCAAAGATTAAATAGGGTAGGAGTGAAATGGATGTGCAATCTTATTAAACAAGAGATTTTTAAGAAAAAGATGATGTGAAAGTAATGTCATATTTATGGAAATATGGAGCAGGCCAGAAGATGAATACCCAAGCTAAGCAAAGTTTGCATGTGAAATATCTTCGCAACTATTTTACTTCTATATAGAGGCTTTTAACCTCATCATTGGCCTCTGTATCCCATAATGCAAAACCATTACACCTTGACCTGTTTTGACCTTTATTGAGGTCTCATCAGTGGGAGCTAGATCCAGAAAGATACTAGAGTTAAATCAATATAGCACTCATGTTTTCCATATACAAGTAATAACTAACATTACTAAACTTTTTCGATTGCCTCCAGAATATTTTGCCATCTCCATGATATTTATCTTCTATATTGTTCCCAAAGTTTTCCATGACTTTTGTAGTACTTTTATACATAACTTTCCTACCTTTCTTTTTCTCTAAGGGCATGTGCTAATTTATCTTCTGGTAACTTTTAATGTGATTTCTTCTTTTTCAGAACTACCTCTTTAACTGGAGCCCACCTCAAACTTTTTCTTATTTTGTGTTCAGCAACTTCCTCATATGCATATGATGGAATTGGTGTTTTCATTTTCAGATTTTGTCATTGAATCTCTAATGTTTGGCTCATATTTTCACTCTTTCGCCATTTTTCTCCAATAACATTTGTATATTGGACAGTTAAGCATTGAAAGTTGCTCAACTTTAATTCTTTTTAAAACTTTCATACACATTTTTCTTTTCACTGAAATATTTGTTTTTTAATATAATATGGAAGTATTGTAAGAAATTAACAGTCCTCTAGACTGTTAATTTCTTAGCTCAAGAACTCAATGTCATGGAGAGCAGCATGGGTATGTGAAGAAGCAGTCTTATTTTGGCAGTTCTCATCTTATCTTCCCGTTTAACATGTTGGGCTTAATGGTTTGTAATAGTCAACTTTGCCTGCCTGGTGGTCAAAGAACATAATATCTCTACTGTTTGATCAACCTATTTGAATATCATGTATTGTATCATTGTTGGTCTCTAGAACAGGGTTTTCAGATTAGTTAATACTTTATTAAATATAAAGTATTAAATGTGGACCACAAGGGTACCCACTATGTTACTAATGTGTTTTTTTTTGTCTTTTGCTAGTGAAATGTTGGCTTGATTATTCCTATGTAGTTTTTTTTTTTTTTTTTAAATGAAAACTGTGGGATGTCAGTGTCCTCTTGTGATAATTCCTTGGAGGTATCATGTATTAATAATAACAATCTTCCAAACTTGAAGACAGACCTAGATTTGAATTCTGTCTAGGATTCAAAGAATAATACTGAAGGTGAGTTGCATGCATAAGGTGGTAGGATTTTCCTTCTACAAATATGGGTTATTCATCTTGCAACCCAGTTAGAGAAGTAGGTGCCATTCATGTATATAGAAGGCAGATAGGATTAACTGCTCTATCATAAGTAGTAAGCAGTTTTTAAGAAACAGTTGCTTGGCTTCAGTCAAAATACCTGAATAGTGAGGTCTTCTTATGACCTCACTATTGAGGTATTTTGTGATGTCCACAAAATACCTACTCATATTGGCTCCCCTTTTCAGTTTTACTGATCAAGCAGGCAGGCAGGTATGCTGAAGTGTTTGGCATAAGCAATGGCAGTTGCTTATGCCAAATATCTCAGATAATCATTCTTCTTACCAGAATACCTGACAACCCCTCCTCCAATTTGCCAACACACTTGATCTCTTCCTAACAAGCTCCCCTTCCAGGTATACTGTGATTGTCATTTCTCCTCTTGGTGACTTGGACCACAACCTCATACAAGTCTCTTGTGCCACAGAGCAACCTTCACCCACCAGTGCACAGTTTCATGTCCTTTGGCACTACAAGGGTGCCAACTGGGAGGACCCTCATGACTTCTATTCCTCCTTCCCATGGTCTGACTACTGCTTCATTTCTTCTGATCCAAACACCTACTCAGACCAAATAACTGAAATAATGCTCACAGGAATGAAGGCTCTTTCATCCCTTATTCCACTCCAAATTTTCAGCCACCATCGAAGTTTTGGTTTCTCAAAAAAAAATGCACCATTGCTGTAAAAGAAAAACTTCTACTTATCCCAAATGGCTCAAGATAAAAAATCTAGTCAGCATGTGGCAAATCCAGTAATATGCAAGTAATATGCAACAGGGTGTTATTAATGCTCTGAAATTGCTTGCTAGAACTAGATTGTAACCAGGATAATACATTCACAAGCAGTGTTCTACTTACTAGGGGCTGAATCTTAAAATGATTGCATCTCCTCCACCTGTCCAGAATTGGACCCTTGTAGGGAACTTTTTTTTACTTAAAACCACTCAAGTAATTACCTCCACAAAGTTAATCCTTTGAGTGACTTGAATCAAAATCTTTATTGCATATTGTAGAGCTGTATAACATATTCCACACAGATTTAACTGTAATGTATGTTCTGCTGTTTAATTTTAATTGTTTATCTCCTTTAGGACAATCGACTGGTTGGAAGTGGTAAAGCTCGGAATAGATATCGTAGCCGTTCACAGTCTGCCTCTTCTACAGATAGCAACAGCTCTGGTAAGTCAAATATGTAATTAAAAGAAAGTGTTTTAACATTTGAAGGCTCGTGAAAGGCAAACATGGATGAGTATGATATTTTATTTTACCCATTAGGATTCATTAAAATATAATACAGACTTGAGTTTGTTATAAATATCAAATGGTGTTACAATATCAGTGTCTTCTTTAAATATTCACAGCAGCTTCCATACCAGAACATGCACAAGCAGAGGTTTTAAGCCGTATGCTGATAATTACTTGAACAAGATTTTATTTTCACAATAAATTTTGGGATTTCACTGATAGTTAAATACAGTAAACCCTCGATTTAATCGACTAATAGTGGCTAAGGGGTGTCTGTTAAATCGCGAATTTTTTTTTAAAATAAAAATATCTGTAACATTATACTGCAATTTTATCAATATTAGCAGTGTAATAACAAAAAAATTGTTTTACACAATTTTCGCACTTTTAGATAATTTAATTGGAAGTTAATGTTCGATGTTGATGTGCTTGGTTTAGGTAATCCTGCTTTAAAAAACTATCAAGTGTTTTTGGAACTTCTGAATTCTGCTGTTTTTTTATAATTAACTCACTAAAATTACAAAAATGTGTATAATAAAACTGCTACAGAAAGTCACGCCATGTGACAAAAGAACCAATTACAGTGCGATTGGTGTGATCACGTCCTAATCATTCACCGAACATGTTTTATGAGCAGTGACTCATTAATGTTGGCTAATTTACTAGTGTTTTTTCCAACATATGATGGCCTATTTGCCAAAATTTGTTAAAAATAACAGGAAATTAATGAAAAAAATAACCTGTTAATTTAATTATAAGCAAATCTTGGTTAAAAGCATTTTAAAATTAACAGGGTGTTAATTTTCACATGTGACATACGGACTGGAAATTTTGTTCATTAAATCTGAAGTCCGTTAAATCGAGGGTTTACTGTATGTTTATTACTCATTATTCATAAGAAATCATCTACACGTAGAGGATCAGTTGGAGTATTTTTCCCTTGCATAGCACTCAGAGAACACATGTAATTGAAATGTATAATACATTTTATTATTATTATTATTTAGGCCTCCATGGAGTCAAAAGACTCATCGTGGGAGGTCCTTCCTAAGAACATAGTCTGTCAAGACTCATCAAGGGGAGGTCCCCCCCCCTAAGAAACACAAAGTCTATCATACCACTCCTTAAACTCATTGACCATTCTCACTCTCACCACTCCATCAGGCAATGCATTCCACAGTTCAACCACCCTCCATGCAAAGAAACCACTCCTCACCCTCTTGCTCACAGTTTCCTTTTGTAACTTCCAGGGATGGCCTCTTGTCATCACTCCTTCCCGCTGTTCAACCAAGCGAAAGAACTCCCCAGTGTCAACCCTATAACCACCTCTCAACAGTTTAAAAATCTCAATCATATCACCTCTCCTTCTTCTATCCACCAAACTCTGCAGTCCACATTCCCTCAGCCATTCCTCATAACCAAAATTGTACAGTCCTGAGACCATCTTTGTCATCCGTCTTTGTATCTTTTCCACAGTTAATTTATCCCCTTCAAATCGTGGGGACCAAATCTGAGAACAATAGTCCAAGTGTGGTCTGATCAGAGACTTATACAGTGGAATGATAACCCTTTTATCTCTGCAGGTCAGTGTCCTTCTCATAATTGCAGCAATCCTCTGTGTTACCTTCACCACCTTTGCAATATGTCCCCTAAATTTCAGGTTTCTATCAATCATCAACCCCAGATCTCTTGTCTCCCCTACTTCCTCCAGTATAACTCTTCCCATAGAGTATGCAGCATCCCATCGATGTTTCCCAAACCTCAAGACCTTACATTTTGCTGCATTAAACTGACATCCCCATTCATTTGCCCATCTGTCTACTTATTCAAATCCTCTTGCAGGGCTACCACATCTGCACTATTACTAATAATCCACAAACAACTGAATATCCCCTTGCAA
Source organism: Typopeltis vanoorti (assembly GCF_054136105.1). NCBI lineage: Eukaryota > Metazoa > Arthropoda > Arachnida > Uropygi > Thelyphonidae > Typopeltis > Typopeltis vanoorti. Next base: position 83,225,027 of record NC_143559.1, read on the forward strand.
TCCACTGACAATGTCATTGATATTAAGGTTAAACAATATTTACCTTATGATTTTAACTGTCTCACCATAATTCTAAACAACCTATCCCTCCTTGTTAGACATGAATAAAAATGTAATGGGTCCATTATAGAGGAACTCTTCATTGTGAATACTAACGTAAATAGGGGTACAAATATAACTGGTGCTGTCTTACACTGATAATGGTATTATGACTTGATTTTTAGAGAGAGAATAATTTTAAGTAACTTTTGTTCTCTTAGTATATTGCTGAAAAACAATAATCAAATGCCTATGTATCCTCAAAGAGTGTTTAGGATACCATAATAGTACTGTACGAAGAGTTTGCATAATTACTAACTTCCTACCGATAATTTCCCACCAAATTAGTCTGTCAAGACTCTAGTATTGTTAAATCTTTTGTCTTCTTAGGCACCTCTGACTGCATCAGTCTGTATCTGATTCTTTTTAAGCGACCCTACCATGTGAAGCTCTGTTCACACATTCCTCAATGCTAACAATTTCAACTTCCTTCCTAATATCTTCATTTTTAATATGATTCTGCCATTGATGCCATTTGTTCACTTTAACAGCTTTGCTTATTTTATTCGTCTCTTTCCATATTTAATTTGCCATCTTCACTAAAAGTTGTGAGCCTCTGTAGCTCAGACGGTGCCTTTTGGTTGGAAAGACCTGGGTTCGATTCCCGTCTAGGATGTGAGGAACTTTAATCTGGTCTTTTTTGACTAAAGGTGAGTTAGCCGGTCTCATACAGAGGTAGAGTTTTTTCACCCAGAAACTTGGGTTTTTCGTCCCTCAGAACAGGAAAACCAGCCCGTGAACACACACACACACACACAGATCTTCAGTCATAAAATACATACTTAATCCCTCATTAGGAGGGCTCAACCATCCTAAAGGACGGTGGAAGAATGGTGGGGAACCCCATATGAATAAGATAAAATTAAAAGTTGTGCATAAATAGAAGAAATGTTTTATTTGCTATATAGGTTTTCCATCCATGAAGTTGATGTTAATGTTTCTGTTTCTACCTTTTTTCATTGGTCTGTCATTTAGCTGCTGATTTTTATACCAAATTTCTTACTATAATTTGTCATCATGCTTAATATCACTTCCCTTTCATAAAGTGATCCATATAGATGATGTATAACAGTGAAGGTGGCATACACCTGTGTCTCACACCTGAATTTATGTCATACCATCTTCTTGTACTTCCTTGAGTTCCATCTGCTGTATTGTTTTGAACAGCCTTTCTCTTGGCACTTGTCATATCTGTCCTTGTACCAGTAAACCCCCCCCCCCTTGTCATATTCTTTTTCTAGATCTACAAAATTTAAGTACAAATTGTTATATTACTATGATTTCTCAACTATTTTTCATAAGTTAAATTCAATCTTGATACAAAATTAATAATGGAAAAAACTCGCGTACAAAGAATATTTAATAGTATAATTTTCGCCTGTGTGTCACAGGCATCTTCAGTACATTAAACTCAAATTAAACAATAACTGACAATTCCAAAAAGCGCCACCTAAGTAGCTGGTGTAAGATAACTAAAAAGGTCAATAAATTTCCTTAAAAAAAAAAAAAAATCAATACAATAAAAAGTTAGGAAAGATTAGCTGATTTGTAAAGTACTATCTCCCATAAAGGGGATAGACGTAAGCCGTCGGATCTGTTTAAGTTAGGAGAATGAAGTAGAGTTTCACATGTTTCTTTATAAAGGCGTTCCATGAGAAACTGACTTTTGTGAAGAACTCTTGTCTTTCTCCAATGAACTCTGTGTCTAGTGAAGATGGCATGTTCTGCAAGTCCAGACTTTTCAGGTTTAAAGTATTCAATATAAGCTTGGTGTTCTTCTAGCCGAATAGAGGCAGATCTTCCCGTTTGTCCGAAATAAGATAATCCACAAGAGCACGGAATCTTATTTCGGACAAATGGGAAGATCTGCCTCTATTCGGCTAGAAGAACACCAATCTTATATTGAATACTTTAAACCTGAAAAGTCTGGACTTGCAGAACATGCCATCTTCACTAGACACAGAGTTCATTGGAGAAAGACAAGAGTTCTTCACAAAAGTCAGTTTCTCATTCATTCTCCTAACTTAAACAGATCTGACGGCTTACGTCTATCCCCTTTATGGGAGATAGTACTTTACAAATCAGCTAATCTTTCCTAACTTTTTTTTTTTTTTTTAATAGGAAATTTATTGACCTTTTTAGTTATCTTACACCAGCTACTTAGGTGGCGCTTTTTTGGAATTGTCAGTTATTGTTTAATTTGAGCTTAATGTACTGAAGATGCCTGTGACACATAGGCGAAAATTATACTATTAAATAATCTTTGTACATGAGTTTTTTTCCGTTATTAATTTTGTATCGATATGTCTACTCACAGTATACTTCTTTTAAAACTTAAAATTCAATCTTGCCAATCCCTGTTTGTCCTGAACCCAGGTTGTTCTACCCAAAATTTCTCTTCCACAAATTTTCTTAACCTCTTCTCAAGTATACTTGTATAAATCTTACCTGGAAAATACTTAGCTGTAAAATTTCTCTGTCATTCCAAATTTTTATGTGCATAGTCAGTATAGGATGACTTTTCAAAACGCTATTTCATATTAGTGTACTTTGGTCATTTTCTTTAATTGTATAAATACATTCATTCATTTTCTAGTATGACGGAACATCACTACAAAGGAGGGGAGGATGTTTATATATTTGCATTGTGATTTCACACAAGAGGAAGGAAGCAAAGTGGCAGTTTGTCTGTGTTGTATTCCAGCATATTTATACATTTCTGTGGCAAGTCTTATCTAATGCCATTTTAGTGTTGTCCATTGTAAAGTTATGCATTTTAGATGGATATAACTGGCAGAATATTTGTCAGAAGTAGTCAATGAAGCTAGAGACTTTGAGATTATTGGGGACAGTGAATTTAAGTTTAGGAATTGTATTAATTAACTAGTTAAGTCATCACATTGGATAACAATACTGTTAAAGAGAACACTTAACTTGTAGGAATGAGGAAGTTGCTGTCCCACTTTAAGACTTTCATAAGACCACATTTAGATTACTGTGCACAGATATTGTCTCCTGGGTCTCAAGGAGATGGGGAGACACTTGATAAGCTTCACTGCAAGTAATCCAGATGATAATTGGCCTATTGAATCTGTCCTAATATGTATTCCATATTAAGACAGATGTTCAAAATTTGAGGAAGAATAGTGGAGATAAAAACATACAAGTTAGGAAAGGGATCTTATAGACACAAGTGAGATTTTGGATCTCATGAGTAGCAGAGATAGATCTTAGGGGTCATTCCTAAGAAGCTGGCTAAGCTATTTCATGTCACTGGGAAGGATATCATTAATTCATGCATTTATCCAAAAAGAGAAATTTTTATCTTAGACAAAAGCTAATCTTTACTCCACATCAAATTCTCAGGAAAAAAAATGATGTTAGATGATAACAAAACAAAGTGTTTCCAATTATTTGTATAATTCCTAAGATTCATTCACTAAGTTTTACTTATAGTGATGGCCAAAATGCAGTAAAAGCCATATACTTATAACTCAGTGTAAAAATTGAGGTGTGAATAATGAATTTAAAATTAATATAATTTTTAAGTAAAGTAATTTTTATGACAATTTTAAATTCCTTGTAAATAAAATGTTTTTCATTATAAGTAGCATGTTTTGAAAGTAGTACAACTGTATGTACTAACAGTGAAACTTGTGTCAAACAAAACTTTTAGTCAGTCCTTGAATTACAATGTATGTGACTTACAACTATTTATATTTATGCTGACATCCAATTAACCACCCAAAAATATATGCTTTGTATCCATATTATTTCTATAAATCAATGAACACTTCACATCCATGTAATTATAGATGTACATACACGTCAAGGCTGGCACAGTGGTTAATGTGTTCACCGAACTTTATTTGTGCAACCCATGGACAGGATGTTATTGCTGTCATCTTTCAAGGCAAATTATTTAAGAAATACTTTTGCTCAGGGTGTTGTTGATACTGAGGGCAAGAAAATCCTCAAAAGCTTTTGGAAGGAATATAATATCTTGCAGATGTGGCATGGAGTGAGTTGATAATGTATGAATGGTGTTTGGAAGAAGCTGATGAAAATATGAGTGTACCAGAGGATTCAACAAAGACTAGCCCTTACAAGATATTGGTGAAAAGATAGTGCTAAAGAATTGGAGTTGTAGGATGATAATGAAGATGTAGAGCATTTGTTGGATCCTGTGGAAGAAGAGTTCTCAAACAATGACTTTATGGAACTAGAAGCACAAAGTTGCAGAACAAGAAGAAGCTGAGCCTCCCAAAAACAGTTTGCAGCAAAAATATCACCCAGTTTCCGCATATCAACCAATTTCTGTAACCCACAAATCTTCAACCTGTTCTCGTAAGGTTCATTCCAAAGACTTGTTACCATCTTGGTCACTTGCCTCTGGATTCTCTCCATCTCTTCCCAATTACCAAGTGCCCAGATCTGCATGCAGTAGTCAAGATGGAGTTGTATAAAGACTTGATAAAGAGGAATAATAACCTGCTTTTCAAAGTATTTTTCAGTAACCAAATAATTCAATGAGTTGCTTTAGCCACTTTTGCTATGTGCTCTGAACATCAACTCCCTATCCACCAACACTCGCAAATCTCAGGCTTTGTCAATTTTCTAGAGTACAGTTCCATCAATGTGGTATACAGCTGGTAATCGTTTCACCCCAAAATGAATAACCTTATGCTTTTCCACATTAAACTGATATCCACCGTCCTTTGCTCAGACTGCCAGTCTATTCAAATCACCTTACAAAATTTTAACATCTGTATTAACTATTGCTCTGCCCAATTTTCCATCATCGGCAAACTACTGCACAGTTCCTCTCACATCCTTTCCTATATCATTAATGTACAAATTAAACAGTATTGGTCCTAGAACAGAGCTCTGTGGCATGGCATGCCACTACTCACAGGCCTTTTTCTAGACTCTACTCCTGAATAAACTACTCTCTGATATCTCCCATCAATCCTCCCTTTTATCCATCCCACCAACCCTATATCTATTCCCATGTGTTTATTGATTAGAATTTTATATGATATCATGTCAAAGGTGTTTGCAAAGTCCATAAACCCATTACCTTCATCCAACTCAGCAATCACTATATCAGAAAATGTGAACAAGTTACTGAAGCACAACCTACCCTTCACAAACCATGTTGCTTCTGCCCCCCCCCAGACAGTATCCCATTTCCGTCCATCCAATGCCTGTATTTTGCTCTTGACTAACTTCTCCAGTACTTTACAACTCCTGATATACTGATGATTGGTAATTTTATACATCAGTCTTGGAGCCTCCTTTATACAATGGAACTATCTTCTCCTCATTCCCCACCCCTTGGGACTAATCCAGAGCCAAGACTTAGATTAAAAATGTCATAAGGCACTGGAAATTCCTTAGCACCTTCATGTAAAACTCGAGCTGGTATACCATTTAATCCCATAGCTGTATTCACATCAAAGTTCTGTAATATTCTATGCACCTCCCATTTCATTTACCTCAATTCCCATATAAGTCTTTGCCTCTCTTGTTACTGCAATATCTCTACCTGGATGATATACTCTTGCAAAATGTTCACTTAGTAATTGTACTATTTCACCTGATTCAGTTACCTCCCTACCACTGGCATTCATTAAAATCATTCTGCCATAAACATTCTTCCTTTTACTTGCAGCAAGCCAAAGGAACTGTTGGGGATTATCTCTGGCCTTCACTGCTAATTTCCTTTCATACTCTGCTTTTGCCTTTCTTACCACACTGGTTACTTTTCTGGCATGTGCTTTGTACTGCTCACATACCTGCTGATCACCTTTCTCCTTGAATTCCTTCCAGAAATTTTTCTCTTTCTGTAGCTCCAGCTTAATGATGATATTCATCCATTTAATTCCCACTTGATTCACTCTCCTTCTTAGTGTTTGAAGACTAGATATGCAGTCTTCAAACACTACTTTACCACTTCCCATGTACTTTAGATGGGATTCATACTTTGTCTTTCCAACCAGGGGACATCGATACCACCTGAAGCTATGGAGGCTATTTACAAAATGACTTACAACCTGATTACTATTAACATTCTGCAAATAATAATCTGGTTTTTTGTAATCATATTGTAGTAATCAGAAAACATCATTGTACCATAGTATTAATAATTCTGATTGCTACAGAACAGAACATCATTGTGGCATAGTATTAATGTATTATTCTCAAATAAACTTGGATTTCAACACTGTTAATTGTGCATGAAATGCTTTTGTGTTATATTTTGCTAGAAAAAAAAAATTCTGCCTTTCATGTAAAAGTAACAATATGCATAATTCCCAGATCATTTTTTTTTCCTGATCACATTATTATACATACTTATCAGTGTATCAGATAATGAATTTACTTCACACTCATAAAATTTGATAAGATTTCTATTCTGTTTGGTAACTCCTAGTGAGAATGACTCTTAACAACATACTTCTTAAATACTTGTGCGAACTTTAATTTGATGTTTTTATGTTTCATAATGTCATAATCCCACTCAAAGTAGGAGAATAACTTATATTTCCTTATAAGTAAGCATTCTCTTTGACAACTTGCATAACTCCTGTTGTTACTTAACCACCTTAGCAATGTCTTCTAAAGCTTAAATCTATCCACTATAATCCCAAAGTCTTTAGTTGCATTGACCACTTTCAGTAAATTGCATTAATATAATCTACTTGCAATGTCTTCCATCTGAAATGCATAATTTTACACTTGCAACATTCAACTGACATTCATTGTCATTTGTCTATATAACTACTCTGTTCAGGTCACCTACATGTGTTCTTCCCAACTTAGTATCATCACACTATATAAATCTTCAACCTGTCCAAGTGTAGAAGACTGTTCTCACATTTCGGGATGCTGAATCAGAAATCCAATAATGCTTGATGCTGTCCAGAAAAAAAAAAGAACAGTCCACTTGATAAGACTTTTTTCACAAAACCATTCCAGTATCTTTTTCATTAATGTTCTGTTTCTGCATTATGTCTTCTCTATAACTAATTTCATAGACATACCGCTAAACTAGCTATCCACAATTCCTTAATTTCCCTTTAAGCTTTATTTTTTCTGCCTCTGTTCTTTAGAACAACCTTCCTCATGCTATTTTTGCAGGCTGCAACCTCTAGCTATTCAAGAAATTTCTCAACAGGTTTTCCTTTTTTCTTCTTAACCACCTGCATTACATAAGCTATTGATGTGCCATAGGTTTTTCAACCTTTGTGTACAGGGCTGTTTAACTGTTACATTATGTTATTTTAGGTTTTCTCATAAGATCTGATCATAAGAACATTATTATTATCATCACACAGAACAAAAATAGATCTTCATAATGAAGTATACCAATTATTCTTTTCATATGAAACTTATAGGTTGCTTTGACTGAATTAACACGTTGACCGCCGTTAATGTTAAAAAATTTTGTGATCCCTGGGCCAACTTCTTTTTGTTTTACAATTTGCTGAAGGTAACATAAAATAATCATATTTTATGATTTTTTATCTATTTCATGCAGCTAAATAGATTTGTTAAGTGCGAATCACATGTGCCACACGGCCTGAGAAGAATTTTTTTACTGACTGGGCCAAGCAGTGCACACATGATTCGCACTTCACACAAGGTCAAACTTGAATATCTATGACTCGTACGAACAGTTATATGCGTTCAGTATTTTGTCTGGTGGAATAAATTTGTTATAGTGATAAATATTGTTATAAATTGCCCTAACATGGGAGACTATGAAAAAGAGCAACGTCATTTAGAAGCCTTGATAAATGAAGTTCTATCTGATGACGAACCATACGAATATTTGTCGGAAAGTTGCAACGGAAGTGATCTTAGTTCTGTGTCTTCAGATTCTGATTCTCTCATTGCTAGAAAGAGAATAAAAGTACAGGTGATAATCTAAAACATTTTCAGTTTGTAGATAATAATTTTGAATAAAACAAAATGTTATTGAAGAAATGCACGATAAACAGCCTGTAGACTTCTTTTTTATGTTTGTTGATGGACTGCTGGACCTAATGGTGCAAAAAACTAACAGATACGCTCTTCAAAAACTCAGTAAGACGATTTTACCAATATTACCAATGACATATATTATAAATAAATATTTAGCACCATTGTTATTGGTTTATTCAACATTAGAAATTGGCCCAAATCAGATAAAAATAAAATCCCTATAATAGGCCATCTGTTGTACATGTAGTTGAAATTCTACTGCGCTAACTATATAAACCTGTTTACCAGGCCCCATATTTCCATTACCCATATTCATTTCATTTAGATATGAATCACAGGTGAACTACGCAGCCTGAAAGAAAAATCTTTATGCGAATCAAATATGATTCATGCAACGCATTGAAAAAATGTAGTGTGAATCGTATATGATTCATATGGCGGGCAACGTGTTAATAGCATTTTTTTTTTTTTATCCAAATTTCAACAAATTTCTAGGATATGCTCAGAATTAAATTTCATTTACAATGGAACTGTAGTAAATTTATTAACCTGTGCCACATCATACACATTACATTAGTTTTACATTTCTTTGTTTTTTTTACATTGATTTTTTTTTTTCTTTTTTTGGTAATACAAGAATATTCTCCATCTCGTGAATGAATGAAAATCTTTAAGTTCACACAATAAACAAAGTATATTATCCTCTTGCAGAAATGTTACATTGACCAATCTTTATTACTCTCCCCAGGTTTTCATCATCCCCAGAAATTTCCTCTGAGACCATTATCACCAATCTTTTATTCCTGTTTTGTTTACATAATAATTAACACGGTGTTGGTATTATTCAAAATATTGATCCCTAATATAAACAACACCAAAGGAACAAATTTAGCTTGATTTATATGAATTAACTTCTCTATATGACACATTGATAGTGCTGTAGTTCTTTTTTTTTTTTTTTTACTTATAATTTGAATTGTTTCTGCAACAACTTATTGAGTGCCAGTTTGAAATTCAGTGAAATATTAGTAACTCAATAAATTATTTTTGTTCCTCTGGTATTCTTTATAGTAATAGTAACTTGCTCTCTAGTTAATTTGTAACATGTTTTTTGGTAAACTCCAGAAATGTAATGGTTTTTTCTCATTCAAATAGATTTGTCCTCTGATTATAAATGCAACCAAGTTGCTAAAATAAAACCTCTTAACAAACCTGTGCTGACTTCTACCAATTGTGTACTCTAGTTCTAATGAACTTTACCAAAACTCATGAAATGCAGAGTGGTATATAATTTTGTTAAAGCTCTACCATTTCACATTGGCACTGTCTTATCCTGCTTATATCATATACTGATAGATGGATTAATAAGAAACTGTATCCAAATATTCATTTCAATTTTAGTGTTGCATATAGTTCTGTTTCATATCATTATTTAAAATGAAATATATGTACATGATATGTAGTTTGAATGTTCTCTTTATACACTACTTGGAAAGAAGTCAATGGACACCATAGTGTGAGGAACAAACAGCCATGGTGCACACATTAATAAGATGTAGGACTTTCTTTCACTGTAATGACTGTAGCAATCCTATGTGACATACCTTCCACAGGTGTACAATAGCAATCAATGGGAATTTTGGACTGTTGTGGGGCAGATGTCCCTCGATCTCACCCAGTGCTCCAATTCATTCCACAATTGAAATCAAGACCCTGTGGAAACCAGTCAAATGTGATGACATTCATCATGTCCACAAACCACGCAGTTACAGCAGCAGCCTTATGACACGGTACATTGTCTTTCTGAAAGAGACAGTGGTCACTTTCGTAAATACGCCACAAAGTAGGAAGAATTGCATTGTCCAGAATGTTTAGCTGCTTCTTGGAGTTCAATGTTTGTGGCACAGCAAAAAGAGGTCTGAGGCCAAACCACTTAAAACAGGACCATACATCACGCAGCCACCTCCTAATTTCATTAGTTGGGGTTATGCACTCTGGTAAGACGTTTACCAGGCATATGCTACAGCCACACCCATCCATCTGCTTGGTAGTGTGATTCGCTGCTCCATAACACAGCTTTCCGATTTCCATGCCCCACTATACAAGCTCTTTGCTTGTGTAGTGGGACATGGAAATGCAAACCAACATGCAAGATGTTGCATGTTGGTTTGGGTAATGTAAGGCTTGAATATTGCAGTCCTACCATGGAAACTCTTGTTGTGAGCCTTGGTTCTGAATGTTTTTGTGCAGATTCATGTTCTAATTGATGCTTGGAATTCTGCATTCAATGTGTTGGCCGATGAATGGCAGTTTTTACATATTATCATTCCTGGCACCCTACAGTCATGTTTGGTGAGTGCTGCGAGTCGTCCACTGCATGTTGCACTTGCAGTCGACTCCCTGCACTTTCATCTCAGTATGGTATCATTGATTGTTGACCTGGAATGGCCCAATTAGTCAACAATTTGCTGAACTAATAAGCCTGCAACATGGTATTCTATCAGAATCTTTCAAACTTTGTCAATTCTCTTCTCACAGCCATTTCACTCGCATTGACTTGGGAGCATCATATTCCTCCAATTTATACCAGCTACAAACACATGCATCGTTACATGGCACGATGCACCTTGCCCATTGGGGTATCTGCTGCCTTCTTTCCAAGCAGTGTACCTTAGATCAAGATGCTTTGCATTCATAAAATGCATTTAAATTTGTAAATGACTATATGTAAGATAATGTAAAGGATAAATGTATCTATAAATGGAATATATAAAAAATCTTTCGTGGCCATTCTTTACTATGCATTATAAGTTTTTTTTACAATTAACTTTAGTTTTATTAAATTACTTAATCTCAAGGCTAGAATAATATTGCACACCAGTCTTGTTGAGAATCGTTCATTGCTACTGTTTTAATAAAAGGTATCTATAAACATAAAAATGTATTTACTGTGTTAATCACTGATATCACAAGTAGTGGTTGTTGCCATGCATAACATATTCCTGTGACAAAAAAATCCCAGTAAACAGACCATGCAGTTTTAAGAAAAATTTTGACTTTATGCAGTGTGGCTGATTAGCAAAATGCCTTGCATCTTGAATATTAATTCCTGGCATAACTGACAAAGTTGGCACCAATACGTAAACAAATATTTCAATCTGAAACTTGTAAATCATCACAAATGTGAAAGTGGGGAAGGGGTAAAAACAGTTGATTTCAAAGTGAAATAAGAGCTGTGGACTACAGTGGTATAGTGCTGTTGATATAAAATTACACACACAACATATTTTATCTAAAAGAGAACTTCCTAGTTTTTGATATGGAAAGAGTCCTTCTGTTAGGGCATATTAAGGCAATGTAGTAGTACTCTGGCACTCTTCAAATAAGCACTGAAATTTAATATGGCATCTGTGTAAAAGAAGGGCCTTTGATCAGAAGATTCTGTGGTCTGTGCTGAGCTTCACCAGACTTTTGGGCTTTATATATATATATAAAGAGAGAGAGAAGAGAGGATGTAAGATTGATGTTCCCAAAGTAATGGAATGTCCTGTTTTGTCCAAATATTAGAGGACAGTCACAAGAAACCTTAATGTTTATCCTTGGTGGAAAGTAACATGGATGATAGTTTAGTGCAGTATGAGCTGTAAAAGGACCTCCTAGATGAGTCTTTGACTCCATGGGGTCTTGGATGATAATAATAATAATAATAATAATCTTGTAAAGAAAGTAGATTGTATTTTTTGGATTCTTGAAATTGGTTCTGAGATTCCAAAAGTGTTGGAGATTAGGATTCTACATACAATGTTAGAGCCCTTAGGAGCAGGCTTATATATACATACTTTTAATATCTGGATTTTCTTTGAGTTGATGCCATTATGTTGCATAATTCTTGGGATAGTGTTAAGGTCTAATTTAAGGCCTTAGGTTGGAACAGATGTGTGCCCTACCAAGTAGTATTTTGATAATTTTTGTAATGGATGATGTGCCAAGTCCTGTTATATGTATTGGCTACTGAAGGCAAGTTTATGATAAACTGAAACTGTCAGAATGTTAGATGGAGGGTGAAAACGAAGATGTCCAGGAAAGCTAATTTTCTCATATCTTGCTTGCAAAATTCATTGTTGTTAGTTTTTTTTTTTTTTTTTTTTTTTAATTGTCAGTTACACAACTATCAGCAAGTTTCAGATTGCAATATTTATAAATTGGTTTTCTCTTGAAAAAGTGCCTCTTAAAATGTGAGAAAATGAGCACAGCAGTAGAATAAATTCAGTCTACACATGAAGTATTGTGTGCAGGTTTGGTCATTTAGTGTCCACCGTGATGAGAGAATTGCATGTGGTCCAGAGATTAGTGACTAAGCAATATGAGGACTGATATTTTGGTTATTGGGTGATGAAGAAATGTAAATTGCAGAAATTATTGGATAGCTGAAGAGGATATATAGATTCTTAAGTTGGTGAGAGTATTGTATTAATTAATACGGAAAGCATCATCAATTTCCTGATATGTTCCCAGGGGTGTTTCAGGTTACTATGATGGCACTATATGATTAAGTTTACATTATTATTAATTTCCTATCAACAATTTTCCTCCAAATCAATCTATTACTTGTGAGCACTCCAGTATTGTCATATCTAATATTTTGTTCTTCTAAGGCACTTCTGAACGAATCCCACCTAGACCTTTGTCTTCCTCTGGGTCTCTTTCCTATCATCTTGGCATCATACACCTGTTTTTCTAACCTTTCTTCACCCATTCTATTTAAGTGGCCATACTACCTTAGATTAGCTCTGCTTGCACATTATTGAATGCTAATAATGTCAAATTCTTTTCAAAATATCTTCATTTTTAATAGGATTGTACCATTAATGCCATCAGTTCACTCCCCTAATTTTTTTCACAACCCTCATATTTGTGGTCTCTAGTCTTTGATAAAGTGCTTTATTTCTAACCCAACTCTCGGATCCATAACTTAAAACTGGTTTAAACACTCTTGTATACTGTTAGTTTGGTGTTTTGACTAATTTCTCTCTTATTCCATATAAATTTATTCAGCTGGCTACCTACCATACCAGCTTTATTTATTCTGTTGTCTATTTCCAGATTTAACCTGCCATCTTCACTCAAAACTGTGCCTAAATAACTGAAATATTTTACTTGTTCTATAAGATTTCCATTCAGAATGCAGCTGAAGTTTTCTATGCTCCTGCCTATTTTCATAGTTTTGGTCTTTTTATGGCTAATTTTCATGCCAAATTTGTTACAGCTGTTATTCAATTTAGTTAGTAAATCCTGGAGACTTGCACTAAATGTGTTTAAGAGTACATCATCATCTGCATAAAGCAAAGAGCAAGTTTCACATCTCCAATGCTAATATCAGGCTTAATACCACTTTTTTTCATAATGTGATCCATATAGATGACGAATAAGAGTAGAGATAATATGCATCCTTCTCTTACCTATGATTTTACATCAAACCATCTTCCTGTATTTCCTTCAATTCTAATTGCTGATGGCAACTTAAATATAGACTATGTATAATGTTCCATTTACCCCATATAATTGTAATGTTTTGTAAAGCTTTTCTCTGGGCACCTTGTCATACTCCCACAATTTCTCAAGTATTTGTCTTAAAGTGAAAATCTGATCTTGACAACCTCTATTTGGCCTGAACCCAGCTTGTTCTTTTCCAAGTTTCTCTTCCACAATTTTTCTCAACCTCTTTTCAAGTATGCTTGCATAAATCTTACCTGGAACACTTAGTAGAGAAATTCCTCTGTAATTATCACATGTAGAGTTTTATTCCCTTTTTTTTATAGATGGGTACTATGAGATCTGTACTCCAGTCATTGGGAATTCAACCTTCCAAAACTTTTCTTATCTCCATACTTAAGCATTTCTGGTCGAATATCATCTACTCCAGCTGCCTTTCCACATTTCAAATTTTTGATGTCTTTTTCTACCTCAAGTATTGATATGTACTCCTCTTTGCACTCCTCTTGAAAATATTCTGGTATAGTTCTCTCACTGCTTGGTTTGTTTAACAGTCTTTCAAAGTAATTACTCTAGGCATCTAGGATATCCTTATCTTCAGTTTTAATGTCACCTTTATCATCTTTGATTCCTTTTACAGTACTCTTTCCTCCAGTTCTAAGCTTCAATAGCCTTTAGAACATTTTGCCACCTTCCTGATATTTATTTTCTATATTCTTACCAATCTTCCCATGACTTTTGTTTAGCTACTTTTACACACAGCTTAGCTCTCTTATACATTTTTATATATATTCCTGACACCTCCAAGGAGTCCGAAGACTCATCGCAGGAGGACACCTACTGTCTCCACCACTACACTGAACCTCTACTACCAATCGACGCCATCCACCGCCCACCACTACAACTAGTATTTTTTGTCTGTAAATTGCGTGTGTTCTGAAGGGCCGATTTGTCTGTATTCTTTAGGGAATCTGCTGACTTATTTGCTAGGAACTTTTGGTATGCTTTCTTCTTTTCTAGGACTGCTTTTTTACTTCTTGTGTCCACCATGGTGTTCTTATTTTTCTATCCTTGCAGATAATTTCACCACATACCTCCTTAGTGAATCAATCAATATCTTCTTCAGAGTTTGCCACTGAGACTCCAAGGTTTGGTTCTTGTTTTCAATTTGTTTAATTTTTTCTTTAATAATGTTGGTTTAGTCGAGTCTACAATTTACTTGTGAAAGCTGCTCAACTTTAATTCTTTTTAAAATTTTCTTACATACTGTTCTTTTCAATGTAATATCTATTTTTCTCCTGCTTAGTACTAAGTAATGGTCTCTTCCAATTTCAAATCCTCTGCACAATCTTATCCTGAATGAGCATGAAGATATCACTATCTTCAAAAAGAAAATCATCTATAATCAAAGATAATTTTCTTATTTCTTGTCTTCTCTCTTGTGAACTTATGCACATCTTTATGTTGAAACATGGCTAATCTGTATAACTAGCCTAAATAGTAATGACTGGTCTGTATCCTGAGCAGAAGTCCAGTAAATACCATTATTATTAGCCTTGCCCTTTTCTCTAAAGTTTCCCAAAATGTTCCTATGTGCTTGGTGGGATTCATTTTTTACTCTGCATACTAGAAAATATTCTAGTATGGTTCTGTCACTGTCTGCGCAGTTAGCCGAGTGGTTACATGCTCTGCAACCATATGCCTGGGAAAGGAGTGTCCTGTTCGATTCTTGTCGTTGATGTGAGGAGCTAAGGATCTTTCTCAGACATAGCCAAGTTAGCTGGTCTTGGGCGTGGACTGCAGGTTTTTCCTCCCGCAAAGCAGGCAAACCAGTCTTAAGAACGCAACGCTTCACAGACAATTACACATGGTTGAGTGTGGGGATAACGACCCCCACCTCATAGTGAGTTATGAAACCCAAAAATGGGAGGCCAAGGCCCTACATGGGGACTGTAGTACCAAAGAAGAAGAATATGGTTCTGTCACTGCTTGGTTCTTTTAAGTCTTTCAAAGTAATTACTCCAGATAACAGAAGTAATTACACAAGGATCTCTAACAAGGACCACTGTTTCAATTTTCTTTGTCAGCTGCCTGTTCTAATGACTAAAATTCCTCCATTTCTTCCTTGGAAGAAACTACTGTGACCATAGGCACAAATAAGTTTCATTATCCAAATCCCCATTTTGAAGTTTGCCCACATAACTCTACTTGAAACTGCTTTCCTAATCAAGAAGTTTATCTTCATGTTTGGTACTGAATACTATTGCTACTCCTTCCCTTTCTTGATCATTATTGCCTGAAAATAACATCCTATATTTATTATTTAGTAAGATCTCACCTGTTTTTGTCTTCTTTTTCTCAGTAATGCCAATTATGTCCATGTGGTACTTTTTCAATTCTTCTTCTACATGTTGAGTTGGAGCTTGTTCCAGTAGCTGACTTTTCACTGGTTCCCCTGACAAAAACAGCAGAGGTCTTGTTTAACTGGGTGACACCCCAGCCGGCATGAAATCTCATGTTGTATCATCATATACATTTGTGGTTTAAGCCAATAGAGAGTACAATTTGGTTGGCTAAGTCCCATATTGCCTGCCCATCCTCTTGTTCAGTACCCAGTAGATGCCTACTAACAGGGTGCACCACATGAAGGTGAGGATTGAGCATTGGGTCAGAAGCCCCAGTCGGTTCTCTGCATACCTGAAAGGCGATGTGGAGATTCTCCTCATTATTTGGCTTTGAACCTAAAGCACTATACTATACTATATAATCTCATGTTGTATCATCATATATATTTGTGGTTTAAGCCAATAGAGAGTACAATTTGGTTGACTAAGTCCCATATTGCCTGCCCATCCTCATTTGTTCAGTACCCAGTAGATGCCTACTAACAGGGTGCACCATATGAAGGTGAGGATTGAACATTGGGTCAGAAGCCCCAGTCAGTTCTCTGCATACTTGAAAGGCGATGTGGAGGTTCCCCTCGTTATTTGGCTTTGAACCTAAAGCACTATACTATACTATACTACATAGTAGATATATACATAGATATATATATAGTATAGATATATATATATATATATAGTAGAAGAAGAGACCAAGAGGCCATCCCTTGAAGTTGTATAAAAAAATTATGTATGGTTAAAAATGGAGTGAGATATAATTTTTTACATGGAGAGTGGTAAAATGCCTAGCCAATTATACCTAACATCACAGTGATTTGCTTCTTTTCACTTGATCTCTTTAGTACCTTCAGCATTGACAGAATAATTTTGTAGCATATCAAATAGCACTAAGGTTTTGTCTACTTGTCCTATTTGACTTAATTAAGTTTCAATTTTTCCTCATTGGAATCACATGATGTGCTAGAGGTTGAGCAGCTTTTGTTCAAGATCAGCAGGATGTTTTTCATAAATAGATGTTTGATGCCATAACGGTAGTCTTACACAATGCATGAATCAGCTACAGCAGTCTCTCATTATTTTGAAAAATGCAAAAAAAAAAAAAAAATATGCATCTTAGGACTTAAAAATATGGTAAATTAAGTAGGCCATTTCATATATAATGATGCTTTGAGTAAATGTCTAATGTAAAACAAAATTGCATTTGGGAGATATACTGTATTTTGATTTAAAAAAAAAAAAAATTCTTTTGCCAGATTTGGTTTATACCATATGGTTTAAGAAATGAAAAGCATAGTGCAATGCAGATACAATACCTATTTGAAATTCTGTTTAACTGTGAAATTTGCTGGCAAAGAATTTTTCATTTCTGATATTTCTAATACTGTATTGACTTGTTTTAAATATGTTATGGATTTTTTTGTTTGTATTTTTTCTAAGGTGCATGTATTACCCTTGGATAAAATTGGCATCCTTTGCTGCATAACCATTTTATAATTTTGGATTGTGTCTCTGTTCTTTTAAAATTAGAAAAATTGCTTTAACCTTGGTATGGTGAGAACAAATAGAAAATCTGAAACTGCGGTTATTTTCTTGTCAGTAGTAATTAATCGTCCATATAAACACAAAAAGGCTATTTGTGCGTGAAAATAAATGAAAAGATTGTTGATTAGCAAACTATTGTTCATGTATTGTTTTTACTTTATCATAATAAATGATATGGAAAAGAAATTAAATGTGACTAATTATTTTATTCCTACCAAGATTTCCACAGAGTTCATTGGTAATCCATTCTGAACTTGATATACTTATCTATCCACCTAAGTCCACTCATTCTGGCAACTGATTCCAACTTACTACCACCACTAATGATGCTAGAAAATTGCATTGAGTGTCAGATTTATTGGAGCTAATAATCTAATAATTTATTGGACCACCATGAGCTTCCAGAACTTCAATACACTAAGGCATTGCTTCATAAGGTTTCACAAAACATTCCACACACACATCCTACCCATGCTGCAATTCCTTCAAATTGGTTGGCAGTAGGTCTCTGTCAAAAACACCTCATTCCACCATCCCAAAGATGTTCCAGTGATTGGTTGTGTGTGTGTGTGTGTGTGGAGCAAGGGGGAGAAACAATTCATTAAAATAAAGTTATGTTCCTAAAGTGATTTCTGGATGACATAGTGCATTATTAGGAGTATCTGTCGAATATGGAATAAATGGTGAGTATTGATTGAGTTTGCCTCTTTACAATGAACATAATTTAGTCAGAGTAATCATTATTTACACGACAGAATTTATTATGTAGGAGCAAGAAGTGAAATCAACATATTATTATGATTAACTGGATAGTTTTTCATTTGCTGTGTATTGCATATCTCGGTGTATGAAAAATTTGCAAGTTTTCCGAATTGCAGAAAACGTTCAATTATCTTTTTTTACATGGCTCCCATTCATGAGAGGTTTTAAACCTATAGTACCTCATTACCATAGCTGGGCTAAGGAATTTTTCAATATATATATATATATTGTTGTATTTATTCATTTTTACATAATCTGAAACACTGCAAACACATTATTCAAGTCAGGCCTCTAATAACAGTGTAGTCTTATACTGGGCAGTTAAATTCATCTCCTACTTAAAGACAATCGCAAACGTCCATGCTTGTTACAAGATGCTAATTGCCAGTTGCTGGTTGAAGAGTAGGTATGCTAACCACTTTGCTAACCAGGCCAGCTGATGACAGTATGTTTAAATTAATTTTTTTCTTATAATAAAAATTATTAAATTATTTGAAAAATTATTGAATGAGATAATCAGTGAAGACCAATAAAACAGAGCTTAAAATATTCAGGAGAAATGCAGTGATGACTTTTAATAATAGAGGTGTGGGTTGAGGATGTCATTAGATAAGAAAAAAAACTAAAACTGTTCAAAAGACTCTTGATAATTATTATTATTATTACTATTCTTACCACCCCAAGACCTCATGGAGTCAAAGACTCATCTGGGTGGTCCTTTTATCACACACAGCTCATCATACCATGTTTTAAACACATTCAAACTCTTTGCAGACACCACATTCTCAGACAAGGCATTCCAATCATTCACGACTCTGCACGAAAAAAACCTGCCTCTCACTCCCATACTCACACCCTCTTTATACAGTTCCCAGGGATGACTTCTGGTTCTCCCCTGATCTCCCACTATTCTCTGTAAAACTTCTCCAGCATTGATCCTATAACAACCCCTTACCAACTTGTAGGTCTCTATCATATCTCTCTCTCTTCCTCCTTTCCACAGACTCTGCAAATTACATCTTCTCAATCTTTCCTCATACTTGACATTCCACAGGTCAGAAACTATCTTAGTCAGTCTCCTTTGGACCCTTTCCAACATCCTTCTGAAAACCCGGTGACCAAATCTGGGCACAATAATCCATGTGTGGCCTAATCAAAGCCTTATGCAACTGAACAAGAATCTCCCTACTTCTACATGTCAGTGTCCTCTGCATCATTCCCAGAAGCCTTTGTGTTGTCTTCACAATTTTGGCAATGTGTCCCCTAAATTTTAGATCTTTATCCACTATCACCCCCAGATCTCTTATTTCCTCTACCTCCAACAGTATATTCTCACCAAGCATAAATTCTGCATCCCATCTTTGTTTTCCAAATTTTAAAACCTTATTTTTTTATTTTTATTTTTTTGCAACATTGAACTCACATCCCCATTTCCGTGCCCAATCACTCAATTTATTCAAGTCTTCCTGTAAGGCCACAACATCTTCACTGACTCTGCAGTGAAGATGTTATGGCCCCATGCAAAGTTGGTTCGTCCCAACTTTGCATCATCTGCAAACAACTGAATATCTCCATCCAAATCTTCACCTATATCATTAATATACAAGTTAAACAGCAATGGACCTAAAACAGACCCCTGAAGCACTCCACTAGTGACTTTCCTTTTCATGGATATCGCTCCCCCATACACAACTTGTTGATACCTATCAGATAGCCAGTCTCCAATCCAATGCACCAATCTAATATCCAACCTATTATGAGGTACTCTATATCAAAAGCCTTTGCGCAATCCAAGTATATTACTGTGTATTCTTTTCCTCTGTCCAAGGAAGCAGTCACTTTATTGTAATAAGTAAGTAGATTATTAAAACATGACCTCCCTTTAGCAAATCCATGCTGTCCATCAAAAATAATACCATTGTTATCAACCCAACTCTGGATCCTAGTTCTCACTAGCTTCTCCAGCAACTTAAAAAATATGTCAAGGCAGATGTCAACTCCCTGGCACATTCTTTCAGAATACGTGGTGATATATTATCAAGTCCCACAGCCTTATTAACATCTAGTTTGCTCACCTGCAGTCAGTCTCTCCTCCCCATCATCATCTGCTCTCTCAGTCCCTCCATGAAGTCACATTCACAAGATTGAAAGATCTTTATGAACTGCTCATTAAGTATCTCCACCACACATTCTGCATCAGCTGTCTTAATACCATTTTCTCCAATCAATGTCATCCTTCCATAATTATTCTTTCTTTTGCTGGCTACATATCGAAAGAACTCCTTAGGATTCTTTTTGGCTTCATTAGCCAACTGCTGTTCATACCTCTCTTTAGCTATCCTCACCAACCTAGTCATCCTCCTTGCTTGGTCTTTGTAGACCTCATGGAATTGGTTATTTCCACTTCTCTTATGCTACCTCCACAATGCCCCTTTTCTCTGTATCGCATGCTTAATCTCTTTATTCATCCATCTCGCACCCACCTTATTTAACCTTCTCACCCTTGGAATACATTTAGACATTGCATCAACTAAACAGTTTTTGAAAATCCCCCAAGCTGCATTGATCTCTTTTCCAGCTAACTCCTCATTCCACACTACACCTGCAACCTGTCTCCTGAGCTCTTCATAATCACCCCCCCCCCCTTGTAGTTCCACATATACCCTTTTCTCGCACTACTGGAAACCACCGAGATATTCACCTCATGGTCACTCTCACCAATTGGTGGATGATTTGACACCTAATTTACAATTACATCCTCTGATGAGATGACCAAATCCAAGATCCTCAATCCTCGTGTGCCCTCTGTCACATACTGTCTGAGATAGTTATCCCTCAAAAACTCAAGAAACTCATTTTCTTTACTTCCAGTTGCTATCTCATCATTCCAGTCTATATTGCCATAATTAAAATCAGCCATAATGATTACCCTTTTCTTATTTACTTGGCTAATATGATTGTACATTTCATTATCACCACCATCCACATTACCTGGTCTATAACAATATCCCATCAAGTATTTGAATCCATTCACCTCTATCTCGCACCATACTGCCTCAAAACCACTGGCACCATTTCCCTCTTGCATCTCCGCTTTATATGGACATAACTCTTTCTCTATCATCAATAGCACTCCCCCTCCCTTTTTACCCTCTCTATCTTCACAAAACACATCATACCCTTCCATCTCTATTCCTGTCAGGATGTCATTCTCTTCCAACCATGTCTCACTTATTCCGACAATCTTTGGGTGAACAGACGCAGTTAGCGCAACCATTTCATCTGCCTTGTTTCTTATATTTCTAGCATTTGTATACAAACACAACAGCTCATTTCTGAATCTACAGCTAGTTCCACTGATACTACTACTCACTCGATGTGATCTCTCCATGCTCGACTGGGGCCATTTCCCTTTCTGCTTCTTCAGTTTAAAACCCTTTTCAATTCCAACTGTTTCCTCTTGATCCCTGGTCATCCCATTCCTTTCCTGCCTACACATGCTCACCTCCTCTTGGAGCATCCACCTTTCTCATGCTGTGTACCCTTGTCCACCCTGAGCCTCTCTGTTTCCCTGCTCCTCTTGCACACCCATTCTCTCATTTTCTATACTCATAGCACTCACTTCCCCATTCATAACCACCTCTTCAATCTCTCCTGTCTTATTCTCCCGCTTTTCCGCATCACTTCCCACTCGATCTGATTCATTCTCTCTATTCACTTCTCTACCTTCCAGCAGCAGTCTCTCCAAGCGACTCACACCATAACCACTCAAATGCAGTCCATCGCATACAGCTCACTTCGTCCCTCAAACTCATTCCACACATTAACAAACTGTACTCCTGTCTCCTCACACATTTCAGCCAGCATATCATTCATAATCCTTGCTTATCGCCTCATTTCACCACAGTCATACGTAGGCAACACGCTACCTACCCTTCCTGTCACACTATTCTCTTTTATCCTTTTAAACAGCCTCCTGATATCCATTCTGACACACTCTTTGTCCTCTCTCAAATCATTCGTACCTATTAATTCTATTAACTCTTTTGCTTGCTCCTGCCTCATATCCAATGCCTGAATCGCTCTACTCATTTTAGCTCCTGGAAAACATACCTTGTGCATTCTATCCTCCAGCACACCTTTAATAATGGAGTCGCCATACAATGCCACTTGCTCATCTTTTGTTAACTCTTTCATTCCATCATTATTTATTTTAATAGTTTTTACCTGAATTTTCTTAATTTCATTCCGCATCCATTTCATTTCTTGCCTCATCCAATCCAATTCAACTTCCGAATCTCAAGACACATTCTCTCTCTATCATTCAATCTTTCTAACTTTCTAACTCTCAGTTTCACTCTCATTCATCCTTCTTTGTTTCCGTACGTTCGGTCCAAAATGCATCCAACTTTCGCTATCATTCTTCCCATTTTCACACTCATTCATCTTTCTTTGTTTCTGTACTTTCAGTCCAACATGCATCCAACTTTCGCTATCATTCTTCCCATTTTCCCATTTTCTTTTTTTGCTATCATCCATTCTTTTGATTTTTTTCACTTTTGATTTCTACATCACACCATTTCTAGTTTCATTCATTCTCTCAATTTCGTTTCCTTCCGCTACTCTCACCTCACTTCCATCCCTTTTAACTTCCGTTATGGTTTTCAAATCTCTCTTTACTGATGTTTTAAAATTTTTTCGCCTCTCTTTTTCTCATCATCCTTCTCTTTCAAACGTGCACCCATTTTCCCCACAACAATCTCGCTATTAACACTTTCCGTCATCAATTTCATATTTGCATTCTTCAATTCCATATTTGCATTCATCAATTCCTCGTTCAGGTCACACTTCGCACACACCCTCCTTCCATCCTCGCCAAATATTCACAAATCATTTATGTAATTGAAAGAATACATATAACAGACCTCACACGTAATGAAACGACTGAAATCTAAATTAAAATCGTGGAATGACAATGCCACCGCCATTTTTTGCAGGTTACTAAGTCTATTAGTAATAATGCAATTTTTTTATTAAAATAAGTTAACTAATGTAGGTACAAGCATTTATTAAACATTTAATTTGCATTCATTTTTTATCATTCCTAAAAGAGTATTATATAAAATAAACTATTAATACAGTAATCGATCATGGACGAATTGTACTTTTTACCATTGATTATTATATTTGATTAACATGATTTTGATATACACGGTAACCCTCGATTAATGCAGTTAATTAATCCAGGGATTAATTAACTGCGTTAATCGAGGGATACCTATATTTCAGTTTTATATAATACTCACTCAGTGAGGAGTACCATACAGAACACTAATCATTCACTAACATTATCCCTCTGTATTTCTTTCTATCTTTCCTAAAATTCTGTCACAATCACAAATACTTTTCCCTTATTTCTGGTACTTCTGGAAGAGCCTTTTACCACTAGACTTATAAAGAATGTTAAACTCATCCTCACTCAAGCATTCACAATACATCTCATTTGCTTATCACTCTCCTCTTCACCACATTTTCACACAACTTCCTGGGATGGCATCTCATTCTGTTCTTCTCACTCTGCACCTTATCTATAATCCCTTCTGTGTTAATCTGGTAAAATCCCATAATCTTAAACATCATATCACTAAATTGCAATTTATCTTTATCCTCTTACTATAGCCATCATTCCAGCATCCCTGAGCTCTGGCATTGTCAGTAACGTTGGGATCTTCTCCAGAGTTTCTACATCACACAACAGAAACTTGGTGATAAATTGAGCACAATAGTTTGCATGTGATCTGAAAAATGTCTTAGACAGTGGCACAGCCATTTTATCTCCACTTGTTGGTGTGCACCTTATTATGATAACAATGTGCTATATAGTAGTTTTTGTAGTAGCCATGTTACTGATTTAAATGAGGATGATACATTTTTACAAGATAGATTTCGAGGCTATCAATTTCATTAATGTATCACCTGAAGGAGATGGACGAATTAAGAAATCAAGATGTTTTAGTGACAACCAAAGTTAAGGAATCACAGTAGATTTTTAAACAATTTACTGAGTTTATTGTTGTGATGTAAACACTGCCCATAATTTAATCCTTGTTTCATTTTGCTGAGATTATGATGCAAGTGCAAAAGCATGTCACCAAGAGAATATTCGATTGTAGAACAGAGTAAATGAGATATTTTGTACCAAGTTTGATTCAGATGTGATGTAAAGAGTGATAAATCGCTCTTTACATCACATGACAAGCTCAGGAGATTGCTTGGTTCAGTGCCATGGCATGTAAATTAGTGAGACATGGCTGACAGAAGATGATATAGCTAGTGGGATAGAATGTGAAGGGTATAGGAGGGACAGAGAGAAAAAAATGAGGGGGGGAGGGAAGTGTTATTGATGATAGCTAATGAACTGCAGCCAAGGAGAATTGAAGTTGAACTGCAGGATAGTGAAGAGAGCACATTTGAGGCTATTTGGTGTGAGATTGAGACAAACGGGACAAAATATACAGTTGGGTGCTGCTATAGACCAGGTGATGGAATAGATGGTGAAGATAGTATGCATAGACAAATAAATGCAATGAGTGGAAGGAGGGTAATTATTATGGGGGATTTCAACTATGGTAACATTGATTGGAAGGAGGAGAGGACACATGGGAGGAAGGAATTGGATTTTATGCAGTTATTAAGGGTTAACTACCTGAGACAGCATGTAATGGAATATACTAGGGGTCAGAGAGTGCTTGACCTAGTAATTGCATCTGAGAATTTGACTATAATGAATATGACCACTTTACCACCAATTGGTGAGAGTGACCATAAGGTTTTGACTTGGGAGGTGGCCAAATGTGTGGAACTTTCAATTAAGAAAGGGTACATGTGGAAGTATCAGGCTTGTGAGTATGACAAGCTCAGGAGATTGCTCGGTTCAGTGCCATGGCATGTAAAACTGCAAAGGCTGGAGGTTGATGGTGCATGGGGAAGTGGTAAAATGAGTGTATGAAGGAGGTAATGGCTGACTGTGCAGTCTGGATAGTAAATCAAGTAGGAGTTAAGTGAATGAATAACAGCATTAAGCTCGAGCTGCAAAAAAAAAAAAGAAACAACTGTGGAGCGAATTTAAGGAGAAAGGTGACCTACAGGCACACGAACAGTATAAAGCACAGGCCAGAAAGGTAACGAGTGTGGTAAGGAAAGCAAAAGCTGATTATGAAAGGAAATTAGCCATGCAAGCATACAGTTTTTTCAATATGCTGCAAGTAAAAGAAAAAATGTATACGGCAGAATGATTTTAAGGAATGCCGATGGTGGGGAGGTAACTGAATTTGTTGATATAGTGGAATTACTGAGCGAGTACTTTGCAAGAGTATATCATTCAGGTGGTGATATTGCAGGAATGAAAGATCCAACAGGTTATATGGAAATTGAGGTGAATGAAATGAAGGTGAATAGTATATTACAAAACCTTAATGTGAATACATCTGTGGGTTTCGATGGTATACCAGCTCAGGTCTTACGTGAAGCGGCAAAAGAATTGTCAGTGTCCTTGACCATTTTGTTTAATTTGAGTCTCAGGTCTTGGTTAGTCCCGAGGAGGAGAAAAAAGGCTAAAATAGTACCACTGCATAAGGGAGGTTCCAAGACTGCTGTTGCAAATTATCGACCGATCAGCATATCAGGAGTCGTTGTCAAGGTTTTGAAGAAAGTAGTCAAGAGAAGAATACAGGAATGGATAGATGATAATGGAATATTGTATGGGGGACAGCATGGTTTTGTGAAGGGTAGATCATGCCTCACTAACTCGCTCACGTTTTATAATACAGTGACGGCTGAGCTGGATAAGGGTAATGGGTTTACAGTCATACTGCTGGACCTTGCTAATGCCTTTGACAGGATACCACACAGAATTCTAATCAGCAAACTGCAGCATATGGGGATGGATATAAGGTTGGTGAGATGGATAGGAGGGTGGTTGACGGAGAGATATCAAAGAGTAGTTTATTCAGGAGTAGAGTCCAAAGGACAGCCTGTGACTAGTGGTGTGCCACAGGGTTCTGTTCTTGGAGCACTACTATTTAATTTGTTCATTAATGATATCGGAAAGGATATGAGAAGAACTATTCATTTGTTTGCTGATGATGCAAAGTTGGGTAGAGCAATAGTGAATGCACATGATGTGAAAATTTTGCAAGATGATTTGGATAGATTGGGGGACTGGGCTAAGGAGAATGGATGTCAATTTAATGTGGCAAAGTGTAAGGTTATGCATTTTGGGGTGAAAAGGTTAGCAGCAGTATACCACATTAGTGGAACTGTACTCCAGGAGATTGACGAAGCCAGGGATTTGGGGGTGTTGGTGGATAGGGAGTTGAAGTTTAGGGGGCACATTGCAAAAGTGGGTAAATCAACTCATCAAATCACTTGGTTACTGAAGAATACTTTGACGAGCAGAGACAAGCAAGTTATTGTTCCTCTGTATCAAGCTTTGATAAGACCCCATCTTGACTACTGTGCTCAGATCTGGGCACCAGGGTTTCTTCTTGATGGGAAGGAGGTAGAGAGGATCCAGAGGCGAGTGACCAAGATAATAGCAGGTGTATGGAATGAACCTTATGAGAACAGGTTGAAGATTTGTGGGTTGCAGATATTGGTTGATATGTAGAAGAGGGGGGGGGGTGATATGATTGAGACATTCAAATTACTGAAGGGTTTCTATAAGATTAATTCAGAGGATATTTTTCAGAACAGGTCTGGTGGTGGGAGGACTAGGGCTATCCATGGAAACTGGGCAAGCATGTGGTTAGCAAAAGTGTTAGAACTAGGTTTTTTGCATGGAGAGTGGTGAATGAGTGGAATAAGTTGCCAGAGTCTGTTGTGAGTGCCATGACTGTGAGTGGGTTCAAGGCAAGGTATGATAGATACTGTGTGGAAGCTGAAATGTTGACATGATGTTTAGGGCCTCCCTCGATGAGTGTAAGGACTCCTTGGAGTTGCCCATAATAATAATTAGCTGTTTTCTTGGGATAAATCAGAGTGCTATCACAGTAGCTGTTTTCTTGTTAGGATATAACAGAATTATAGGGACATTCATGGGAGTCATGCAGAGAAGCAGTAAGAAAGTGGATAGCATTGGAAGTAACTTCATAAATGGTGAAAAATCTCCAGCTTAGTAGATTCCATGCAGATTTTGTGAATAATAATATAATTTCATGTAATTAAACTCTATTTAGCTCATTTGTACATTCTCTTAATATATGTTATTTGATTCGCTGTCTTATGGAAGCAAGCTTATTTAAAATTCCAAACATTTGACATTCCTGAACTGCTACTTTCCATTCTTTTTCCTTGCTATTTCTGCTATATCTTCTGCCAGTGCTACCTGTGTGCCATCTCCAGCAACTTCTTTCACACTCACTCTTGCTTCTACTAGCCACGTAACTGGGACATTCTCTAGGATTTAGCATTGTCTCAGCCAATCTTTTTTCATATGCCAATTTTGTCCTTCACTGCAATCATCATCTTCCTAGTCTGTGCTTTATACTCTTCATGCAGCTGATGAGTACTCCATATTTATACCACCTCCTTCACATTGTTTTGTTCACCATGAGCTACTAAAGAAAATGTCAAGGATGTTCAGTTGTTCATGTCTTGAAAAGCTACTAGGATGGTTCTTGAATTTTTCTCACTGTGTGTACAGTTTCACACTTCTCTTTTCTTCAGTAAGGCTTGCATCTAAAATCCATTTCAAAATCACCTGATCCCTTCTCTCTCCTACTGGCAACTTCTATTTGATTCTGTTTTCATGAAAGCTATCAAATTCACATCCATCCTCTTTATTTTGCTTCCACTCCATGTGATGTAAAGTACTTATTTCTAATCAGTTCAAGGAACTCGTTCACCTTACATTTGTTGTTTCCAGTCATTGCTTTTATAGTTAGTTACCCTTCATTATCACTTGCTTGTCACTGTTATTTCATCTACATTACCTAGCCTATATTCCTATAACATCACACTAAGAAATATCTGATGTTACTGTGTACCTTAAGTTTGTATCAAACACTTTCAAAGCGACTTTCACTACTGCTTCCTGAACCTCAACTTGAAGGGAATAAGTCAGAGCTTCGCAAACTGTGTGTCGTGCGAACATGAAGCATTAAACAGAATAATTATTGAAAATTTCCACAGTGGAATCAATTTCGCAAAGTACCGGTATGACTTTTAGTTAGCGCCGTTAAAGAAGATATTTGGTCAACCGCTCGGAACCCCTTCCCTGAGTCTATACCGAAAAGTATGAGTGACAGTAAATGTATAAAAGTTATACAAAATATAATTGTAAAAGCATATACTTAAACTACATCCGATCTGGCCACGTGACCCATGAGAGGCACATCAGACTGAATTACTGTGCCGTGAAATGATGTTTGTCTAAAAAGTGTGTCACCAACATAAAGTTTGGAAAGCACTGGAATAAGTCTCCTTCAGTCATCAGTAATATCCACTCAATCTTTTATCCTTTACTCTTCTAAAAAAATGCTATCTCTTATATTCTGTTCATGTTAGTATATTATCTTCCATGTTGTAATAATCAGTATAGAGTGTCTCTTACACTGAGGCTGTAACTTCTGAATCCAGGAATATTTTATTTGTAATAATAGTGCCAGACCTCCCCAGAGCTTATCACAAAGCCTTTAGACATGTAACATAAAGAATTTTCAAAAAAAAAAAAAAAGTACTTGAAAATTCAGTTATTCAGGCATTATTATTAAATTATATAAGGACGATAAGTTGCTCAAGCACAATAACAGTACAAAGAATAAAAATTCAAAATTTTCTCATATGAAACATAGTCAAAAGAATAAATAATTGATAAATAAAATTATTTCGCTCGTAATAAGATTTTGGTCTTTATTGTGCTGTGCAGATGTTATTACTATTTGAACAGAGATCGCTAAGCAATATGGCTAGAGGGTGCCCCCCCCCCCACTTCTCCGTCACGTTAAGGTTGATATTACTTTCTGTTCGAAATTAAACTGCGCGTAGCAAGTTTCATCTTTGACTTTTTTTTTTTCTTTTTTCTTTTTTTACCCCCTCTTTCCTTTCATTCTTTGTTTGCTTCCATGCTGGAAATCGTGTGTGTGTTTAGCTGGAGTGAACGATTCTTCTAGCAAAAGTACTCTTGAGGTATAGAACTACGCCATGGAGAAGCATTTCATCTCTGTTGAAATCTCCACATGATGCAGACAAATGTGAGATAGTGCTGAAATTTACTTGGCAGTTGTTTCAAAAGCAAGAGCGAAACACTGTCACACCCCGAATGTTACGTGATGCGAAAATAGGGCTTTCTCATGCATGGTTTGACACATGTTGTAAGTTTTCGCTTGCATAAGCATGAGACTGAAATAAATATTTCCTTCATATTAAATCGCATTAGAAACAGTAATAAATTTGATTTAATTATCAACTAATAAACTAATGCTTCTGTGAGTGAAAGGAGGAAAAGATGCACGCATGTACTATCAGTTATACATGCTTGCATCTGAGAGAGAGAGAGCTCGCCCTGGGGGGCACGGAGATTAGTCATTGTTGAGATGCTTACATCTATGATAAAAAGCTCTTATATATGTATCTCGCGTCAGGACGAGAGTCGAACTCACATTTTTTTTTTTAACCCCCAAGCCATGTGTCACCCTTTAGGCCACCATTGAATAAAGCTAGCGTAAAAAACTGTTAATAAAAATTAGATGAAAATGAAAGTTAAATGTCTAATCTTCAAACTTGCCTTGAATTTTATAATATCCATGACTAGTATGATACATACTCATTGTACTGCATTTTTCTAGCTGAAAGCTAAAAGAATGCAGTTTAAAAAAAGGACAGTATTAAATCAAAACAATTTTCAGATTACTTACTGTTATAATCGGTGTAATCAGCTCGTGAAGAAAAAATCATTATTTTCAGTTATAACTTCGTACATAAAAATATCAAGGAAATCATCGTTATCTGAATGGATGCTTTTTTTCTGAAATTTTAATTAATTTGGGAAGTATCTATTGAATTTTTACTGCCGATAATTCAACATAGTTTTTTTTTTTTTTTTTTTTTTTTTTTTTTTTTTTTTTTTTTTAAGGAAAAACCCTACTTGATTTGATCGAGTAGACTCGAAGCTGTAACGATCATTCTTCGGGCAGCTTAACATTTAAGAACCAGAACGTTGATTCTTTACTATATGAACAACACTGTAATGATTAATTCCGCATATTAATATTATCGATAATATTGCTTTGTTTTATGACAACATCAAATTTATCATTCCTAGTTTTCACATATTGGTTTCTTAGCAACTTAGAATTTTTTTAGCAACTTAGAATTTTAGCAATTTTTTAGCAAAGTTTCTTAGCAACTTAGAATGAAGTATAATACTGTATTTTAAATTGACAATGATATGAAACTGCGAATCATATTAGCATATATGCTGCAACAGAACTTGAAATATAAGATATTTAATTCGACAGCATAGCTCTTGAAAATTGAGTCTTCCTTTTATTAATCTTCTGTACATACATAAAAAAGTCTTCGCTTATACTTCGAAAGGACGCTTTACTTAGTCGTTCATATGCTTTAACGGAGTTCACTTGTTCGCTTGAAACTTTCGCAGTAGCAAGGCTGAGTTTGTGGAATCATCGTTCTCAGTGTTAGCGATAGGAACATGTATGGTAATGGAGGAGTAGCTGTCGGTCCATAATAATAATTATTATTACTATTATTATTATTTGACACCTCCAGGGAGTCCAAAAACTCACCGAGGAGGAGTGTGCCAACAGCATCGAACGAAAAATCCCTTCCAACTACTGACCGCGCTCAAACTTGCTTAACTTTTTGCGTGAGCCATTAGTAGCAGAGGCGCTACCATGAACGTATTAACAGTAAAAAGTTCAAACCATCGGGAGCGACAGCGTTATTTTGAAAAGAAAAACGCCCTAATTATTAATATCATCGATGATATTAATAATGGCACTTGTAATAAGTTAGTTGAATCGGAAACGTGTCATATTTTCAGCACGTTTACAAAAACTTGTTGGGATTAGTGAAGCAGCATGGGAGGGATCCACTTGGCTGTTAGTGAACAGGGAAGTGTTATGAGAATCGATCTAACAGGAGACGGAGCGAAGATTTAATTCGTTTATTGCTTAGTTCAAGGCATATATAAGATATCTAGCAAGAATTTGCTGCACTTGGCTGAACCAGATTCTGCTAGACGATATAATGAGATCGTGTATAGAAGAGAGTAAGAACAAGTATGCGAAGGTTATTTTTTATTGTTAGGCTGAAAATATACGGAATAGAGTTCAGCAATGGATTTTCATATCAGCGAATTTATGTAACTTTAAGAATAAGTTCTAAGAAATTAGAATTAATTCTGAGAGTTAGTTTTAAGAATAAGTTCTAAGAAATTAGAATTAATTCTGAGAGTTAGTTTTAAGAATTAAAGATACACGGGGGAAAAATAAAAGCATAACGGGGGGGGGAGATGAAAGAAAATTAAGCAAAACATAAGTTATGAATGAATATACAAAAGCATCTGTGTGCTTGTTGAAATTTGTGGTAAGGGAAATGTTTGGCCACAGTGGTGATACAGTCAGTAGATTGTGCACCTACTGTTTGTATTAGTATTGCGTTAGTCGGTCTTAGACTGTGGATATGGGCTTGATTTTCTTCTAGATGTTCCACCCCTTCCCCATCAGAAACATAAAACCAAAGTTTGAATGCACTTGTCATTTCATTGCTTACCTAGATGGGCATACCTCATGATGATGGAAGGCTGGTTACGTCAGGCGAATGTGTAGTGCTATATCAGGTTTTCCACCACCCCCTCCCTCCCTGGGTTATTAACACTCATCTCAGACAAACCGGCTGTAAAATTACGTCATACAATAATAGTTAGGGTTTAAGAACACGATGTTGTGGCAGTTATCGGCCGTACTCTTACATCGACGTCTTCAAAATCATCAGTTACCATGGACTGAAATGTTGACGAGAGGGTTGCCACCGATTGTCAGAAACTTAGGGATAAGTGGACTTATTAAAAAAAAAAAAAAAAAAAAAAAAAAAAGTGTCAGATGATTTATCTAAAAGTCATTTTGTGCCAAATAAGAAATTCGGTCATTTTTAGCTATCTCCTAATACGGAGCTTAGAGAAGGACAAAAACTTTATCTAATGAAATTACATGGCTTTATAGTGGAATATTATAAGTGTGAAGTTGGAAGAGGAATGTTGTCTCGTCAGAAGATGGTAGATAAGTTTCACTTGCATATTGACAGAGCGACTTAGTAGACAAAGTCAAGTATTTTGACAGATGGCAAAAATGGTGAAAAAATCTCGCTGTGAAAATTTCACCAAGAAATTCTGAAGATTATTTTAACAAGAAGCTGGTTTTTCCCTCCTGCACATAGGTATATGCAATTAACAGAGAAATGTAGTGTGTAGCAGACGATAGTGTACTGTAGACGGGTGCGTCCAATAGTGTAAAGCAGGGGTCGCCAAACTTCTTTGACCGTCGACCCCTTCAAGAGTTTCTTGACTTTTAATCGACCCCCTCTATTTTACTATTACGTAATTATAATAAGACAAGCAAAAAAAGACGCTTATGTGAGTTTTTAGATTGTTTGTTTTATAGTTATAGTGTTTATGGTATGTATAATATAGTATATATTATTATATTACTATTATTACTACTACTACTATTACTAGTAATATCACTGGTATTACTAGTGATATTATTATCATTGGTATTACTACCAGCCCTGCTCAACTCTTCAACATAGAGAAGTTTAGTTCGTGAATGAATAACGATTGAATTATAATATGTATGTTGATGAATTTTAGAACATTAACGCTCACTTGTATGTCGATGCGCAAAAATGAGACTGGGATCGAATACGTGTAAGTATAAGTAAATAAGCAACGGCGCACATGTTGCAATCTCGCTCCTGCCAGGCGGGAACCACATACATCCTTTTATTGGTAAATACGTCATTTTGGTCTCCGTAACTATTTTCATGACCTTGATCCATCTTACGGTCCTATTCATGTCACTGTTCCCACAATTCACTCTTAATTGCGTTGTCATTCAGGATGGAAGTAATCCAAGTTAACCGAATTAAATATTACCCATAGAATGATGTCTTATATTTTCCCTCGACCCCTGAGCCAGAATCGACCCCCTAACAATGTTATATCGACCACTTTGGCGACCATTGGTGTAGAGTGACCATGATACTATCATGGCCATTATAGTGACCATGGTAGTCCTAAGACTCCAGTTTGGTGTGTCATGCAATATTAAAGTAGAAACTTAAGTCTGCTTCAATTCGTAAGTGTAGATCTGAAAATTTGCAATGTTTCATTTAACAGCTTTCAGTATTATATTCAAATACTGCTGGAAGTATGGACTACATTCCTAGTACTGCAGTCCCTTGTGTACTATAATCATCGTTTTTTTTTTTTCTTTTCTCCTACACGCACCTGCTTCCACGTTATTTGAATAAATTACGTTGATATTTCAGATTTTTCTACTCAGAAGAAAGATGGTTAAGTTCGATTGTAATTGCTGAATAGTGGAACTTGTTCTGGGCCTTTTTTTTTTTTTTTTTTAATCCAGTTCCTGAGTTAGTCATCTTGTTGCATGCATGTCAAGGTTTTATTATCGTTGTTGTTGTTCCAGGAAATTCGGTTTTTTTTTTAATATCACAACAAAAAACGACTGTAGAACTTGCACAGTTCTAAACATTCCTAAATTTTAACCACTATACTCTCTTTTGGGCAGTACAGCTGTTAAATTTAGGAATGTTTCCGGAAGGCGCAGTTATCTAACGTATTCTTGCCTCGATATCATAATTATCGATAGGCCTTAGCTTGAAGTATCGTCAATGACCATGAGCGGAGACCTGCTGTCCCTAGTTTTGGAAAAGTTAGGACTAGAACAGTTCCGTCTATTTCCTTTGAAATAAAATAGGTTAGTGGATTTATTATTTTATTAAGTCAGCAACTGCATCTTCAAATACGGCATCGTCTGTTCTTGTGAAATTCGCTATTTGCGAGATCAGCGGCTAAGACGAACAATTGTTTCATCTAGAATACTTTTCAGCATACAGTAATGATAATGAAGTCAACTTATAACGAAATTGTCATGCAATATATTTTGACATTGAGGAAACATAATTTCCTGGAATGCATCCTAAATAGGGAAGGGAGAAGAAAAGAGAATATTACAACAGTCCAACAGTTTAAAGTTCTTGATTATTAGTTTCCTGTGAATAGTTTTCTTTCAAATTACTTGGCAAGTTTCCAGTATGGTCAGCTATGTGCTTTATCTTCTAAAGTACTAACTTCACCGAACTCCTGATATTTTTCTCTCCTATTTATAAACGAAACTCTCATATTCCCCGTCAGACTTGTCTTCTGGAATATTTTGATTTGTGATATTTAGCAAATATCACCAATTCTTTTTTTTTTTTTAATTAATATTCATTCCTTATATTTAGGAAGAATATTTATTTCACTCTTCAGTTCCCTCCCTTCCAACTCTCACAAGATTCTTTGCTTTAACTGTTAGCAGCGAGAACACTAAGACTTCTTGCAAACTTTTGAATTCGAATGGTGTGGAAGATCACAGTATTATTTTCAGGAAAGCAACAACAATATTTATTCTTTTTTTTAACATAATTACATAACTATTTAATTTTTTAAAACTACAGCGTAATCTCTGAGATACTAATATATCCGTCCCCAGAGGTAACACAGCAGTAGTTGCGAACCACCAGCCTAACAGTTGATTTTCGTTAAGAAAACTAAAATAAAGGTGTAAATTAAGCTCAGTGTCCAGTAAAGATATCCCGTTGCATATCATTTCTAAATATACTTTTTCCACCCTTCCAGAAATTATTTTTGTTTCTTTTACCTACTTGAACTCAGTGAGTTCTAGAAGGTAAAATTGTAACTCAAAATTGAAATACTAACTGGAATTAGAGGTGATATTGGACAGCAGAATTACCGAATGCCGCCGACCGTGTGTTTTCTTTGTGATGTTATAACATTACACAGAGCGGTTGTAAACAGATGTTCATGCGGTAGTTAATATAACTTTCTTTAACAAGTCAAATTTATTATTGTTTGATTTGATAATATGCTTCTTATTCCTTCTCTCCTCTTTTACCTTGCGGTCGAGGATTTCTCTTCACTTAACCTCTACCGTATCGAAGATAAGGTGGTTAGCCCTATGCTTCTAGATGTCTTATGTCTGTAGATGTGTGTTTACGGGCCGGTTTGCCTGTTCTGGGGGACGAAAAACCAGATTTTCCTGGTGGAAAAAAAAAAAAAACTAGGAGACCGGGCTAACTTACCTTTAGTCCACACAGACCAGATAAAGGTTCCTCGCGTCATTGACGGGAATCGAACCCTGTCTCTCCGACCAAAGGACTTCGTCTATACTGACTGAGCTACGGAGGCTCATTTTTTAATAATATTATAGCTGCCTATGGAAATGGGGTTTGCTTCCTTATTGCTTTAAGTTCGATTGTAGTCGATGACTGGAAGAATTTTATTAGCATTTTCTTGGCTGGTTCCCTAAGTAGTCGATCTTTGGTACAGACAACTAGAGTAGGGTTTCCTCCTAGAAACTCAGTTGTTTAAACCCACAATTCAAGAAAATGGACTAGAACTTGTGCTTTTGCAGGCAATAATATATAGCGTTAAGGACCACGAGGTGGCTGCATTTGTCTTCCATGCTTTTATGACTCTGAGAGGGGGTTGTAAAAGGTGTTAGAGGATTTATTTATAATTGTCTCCTACAAGCAGGCAAAAAGTAGTTTTTGATCTAAATTTTTATTATTATTATTTGACACCTTCAGGGAGTCCAACGACTCATCGAGGGAGGGCACCTGCTCTACAACTCTGTCTCCGCTACTCAATCCATCAACTGACTGCAACTACACTAACGCCACCGACCACCACTAGTATTTCCATAGACACTCATGAACATCCATGCCCATGGCGGGATTCGAACCCGCAGCCTTTTGGCTGGAGAGCGGATACGCTAACCAATCGGCCAGTCAGGCCAGCAATTTCCATCATATTTTGTTTGAACTTCTCGATATAATTAAAGAGATTTCAAGGGAGCTAGGGATGCATCGAGAGAGGCCACATATTAGCCAGCTGTCATACCTGTTCTTGTACTTATTCATACTACCTGCACTCATCACAGCCCATTTCAATCATGCACCACTCAGAAAAATTGGGCTCCCTATTGACGGCACTAAAGTCCTCAACTTTATCTGTTGTCTGACGATTATTTAGTCGGATGTTTGTAATAACTGAATTACAATCTCTTATCATAATCTTTGTAATTAGGTGAGCATCCTCTCCAAGAACAGTGATATTATCCATGAAACTAATAAAATTTCAGTATGATTTAGTTGGAAAATAGGTTTTTGCTAGCTTGCCTAAAGAAAGGTATGCCTGAGGTCTAATGAGGGGGGGGATGAATAAAACTGCCATACTGAGCCATGGTTTCACACTAGTTGCATCGCGATTTAAGTGTGACATTATAATTTTTGGTTAAAATACTCTGACCATTTGAACCACATTGTCATAACATTTCACCGGTGATAGGACCCTTGTCACTTTCACGAATATTTCCATTCCTTAAAACTGTGCACCACACACACAATTGTGCAAAATAGTTAATGGCATTTAGCATTATTCCTATGTTTCAATTACTCTCTTATGCACCAAGGGTAGCGTAAAACAATACTGATGTGCACACACTTACTAATTATAGAATATCACGAAATGTGATACTCAACAACACAAGTTTTACAACTCCAACAACGAATGATTAGAGTAGCACAATACAACTTGACCTTGACTACACAAGAAATGACTTATGTACTCCGAAAATCACATGTACGATGCGTTTGGGCTTATAGAAACCGTGTTTCGATCTTTCATGAACACGCGTGCCTGATCTATAGGTCCTGGACTGTCATGTATAAAGTTACTTTAAAATCTTCCTCGTTATTCATAACGATGTGAATTTATTCCACTCTGTGTAATATTTAAAAACCCGAAACTTGTCCTCTGTCCCCAGATTTCTGATTTTTTTTTCTTTTCTATTTAACTGAGGAATTACCGCAGTTGCCTATATTAAGAAAAATTATTGTTCTTGTGCGAGTTAGAGTAATTGGTTTGTATTGTCCATGACTCTGAGAGGGGGTTGTAAAAGGTGTTAGAGGATTTATTTATAATTGTCTCCTGCAAGCAGGCAAAAAGTAGTTTTTGATCTAAATTTTTATTATTATTATTTGACACCTTCAGGGAGTCCAACGACTCATCGAGGGAGGGCACCTGCTCTACAACTCTGTCTCCGCTACTCAATCCACCAACTGACTGCCACCACTAGTATTTCCACCTTTTGTTGTTTAAAAAAAAAAAAAATGGATTCGAAACATCACAGGATTCGAAAAAAAAATTTCGAATCCTGTCTGGGGATTCGAAAAACCTTTTGTGAGAGTATAGAAATAGAGGATGAATCCCTCTTGAATCTATAGTCAAATAATTGAATTTGAAGTTTAAAAAGTTTCAATATTCATTCGAGAGCATGTGAGAATTCAGCCTTCGACGTCGCAGTTGCATCAGCCTTACACGGTGCATTGTCTTGCTGAAAGAGAGAATGGTCAGTCTGTAGAAACACCACAAAGTAGGAAGCATTGCATGTCCGGAATGTTCAGATACCTCTCAGAGTTTAATGTTCATGGCACTACAAACAGAGGTCCGAGGTTAAACCGGGAAAACACCATCACACTACCACCTCATAGTTGGGATTACGCACTCTGGTAAGAGACATACACCAAGCATCTGCCACACCCCGTTCATCTGCTCGGTAGAGGGTGTAGCGTGATTCGTTGCTCCATAACACAGCTTTCCGGGCTATCACGTCTCGCTGTACACGCTCTTTGCACCACTGAAGACGACGCTGCATGTGGGTTCGGGTAATGTGGCGCTTGCATATTGCGGTCCTACCATCGAAACCCATGTTAAGTCTTGATTCTGAATGTTTTTTAACACATTCGTGTTCCAGTCGATGCCAGGAACTCCGCATTCAACGTGTGGCCTGAGTGAGTGAGTGTGGTTGGTCGCCCATTGCAGTTAGCACTTGCAATTGATTCTCTGCGCTCCATCTCAGATGGTATCACGGATTGCTGATCTGGGATGGCCCAATTTGTCACAATTTTCCCAACAGATATGGCAATCTTATCACAATGCCTCTTTCAAACCCAATCAGTTTCCTTCTCCCAATCATTTCACCCGGACATAGTTGAACTGACTTGAAAGCAGCATATTCCTCAATTTATACCGGCTACAAACACGTGACTAT
The DNA here is from genome assembly GCF_054136105.1 of Typopeltis vanoorti. Classification (NCBI taxonomy): domain Eukaryota; kingdom Metazoa; phylum Arthropoda; class Arachnida; order Uropygi; family Thelyphonidae; genus Typopeltis; species Typopeltis vanoorti. The sequence continues at coordinate 83,263,752 of NC_143559.1, forward strand.
ATGTCACGATGCACTTTTCCCATGATGTTCGTTGACTTCTTACCAAGTAGCGTACACTCTTGATACATTATTTCAATATGGATAGCATTACGTAGGTGCCATTGTAACCCTCTGAAAACGACGTTTGCATCCATAGCGCTAGGCTTCCTGAAGAGTGTTATAGGTTTGATTTTGGTCGCTGATTAGAGTTGACCTTTTTCTAAGCCTTTCTTCGTCTGATTCTCGAGTTAGTCGATTTTTAGCATGGGCATGTAGTGTACCCATGTCAACGACGGACTTTCCTGAAAAGCCTTATTCATTGGGCTTTCTGGCTTCAAAAAGGGTTAAAGGAGCTGTCCTTACTTCCTACGGGAATAAAAGGCATCAGATTTTTTTTTTTTATTCAGCACTACATATTTATAAACATCAATTTTATAAAACATAATTTTTGCACTAAATATTTATAAACATCGATAATTCATGTCTCCTATAGGTCATACGCAAATCGATTTAATAAACTTCGATGTTTTTTAGTCGTATTTTAATTTTATAGAAGTGATTTTTATGGAAAATGTAGAAATCTAGAATCGAAATTTGGACCTTCCCTTTCTAGTTCGTTTTGCAACATACAGTACTACGCCTGGAACGAGAATAACTTACTAGAAATCTTTCCCGCTGCGGAATTATTTTATTAAAGAAGAGTTATAGTTAAAATAATGATTTAAACTTCATGTCAAAACATTTCATATTAAATCATTTTTTCTTGAAAATACCTGCAGTTATTTTGTGCTGTATGGAAGTACAACACAAAATATTGCTCCGCCCCTCCACCTTTTATTTTGAGTCCAAGGTTTATGAAGATTGCAGACGTTTGGAAGGATAGTTTCTCTTCCATTCTATCAGAATAAAATCATTTCGACATTGAATCCAGTTCGCCTGGTAGGAGGATTAGAATATTAGAAATAATACTTCTAATATGTAGATTTTATTTATTTATTATTATTATGATTTTTTTTTTTTTTTTTTTTTGCCAGTTGTAATTGCATTAAACTCCCATGCAAAGGAAGAATTCAGAATCCCATTTTCCTTCTGTTTATCATTATCTTTTCATTATGTTTTCAGTTTAATGATTTCCTCCTCTTCGGAGATATAATCCCCCCCCCCCCCCCGTTGAATCATGGCATTTAAGTAATCAGAGCCACTTATCAAGAATAGTGACTTTCTCATTACTGTTCATAAAGATTGATGGAATGATTTAGAAACCCGACTTCGGAATCATCGACTGATCTTATAACTACCTATAAATTGTCTTGTTTCTGAATTTATCATTTGGCGTCGTCGAGTTTTAATTGTTATCTGATCTTATAACCCTCCCTAGTTACGCGATGTGTTAACCTAGTAAAGCTATGTAGTATAGAAAAGTGGTTGGATTGGAATCATTTCGACTTCAAAATTCCAGTTTGCGCTTTTCTAAATAATAATTTCAACACGTTATTATTATTAATTTCGTGATTAAGTTATTTGCACTTCGCAACACATTTGTTGAAAATTTGCATCAACTGTTTTGATTCAATTTATATTGTATGCAGTGAGAGAGGAGGGAAGTTTTGAGGGGCTTTTAAAGTCTTAACACGAATCTATTTTTCTATAATGATATTAGGCAACCGTTTTTCACGGTATCTTAGTTGTGATAATTGTTATGAAGTCGCCTAACGACTTCTGTCTGTGTCGCAGGTAATTATATAATCAAGATGACTAGTTCAGAATTTTCATTAAATTAATTCCTTAGTGAAAACGTGTTGCAATTTATGCTTTCTTGTAATGAAATAAATACAAAATATCTCAATAGCATAAGTACTATATTAACGAAATCTCAGTATGTGTGGCTGATGAGATGAAGTGCCCGAGGGTTAAAAGAAAACCATCAGATTGGCAGAGGCGCGAAAAAAAAGAAAAATCACATTTTGAGTTCTTTTCTGCCATATTAGTGTGTATGGATGGAAAGTTGTACGTTGCTTATACTTGTTTGAAAAAGAAACCTTAAATTAATATATTTTACCAGTGTTCTTCCATTGCTTTAACTTAATTACAAAGTATAATTATTCCACGAGCTTTGTTAGCTCTTACTAAATATGAAACTGAATTTTATAAAAACAAGTGCTTCAATAGTTGTAATTAACCCCGTTGCGGATATGTACTACAGGTGCTTACATTGCCCGCCCTCAAGCGGGAGCTCCTGTAAGCATGCCATTTTTCGTTTGAAAAGGCTTTGCTGGATGCACATATCGATATTTGCGTGAGTTGACATCACAGTTCTGTTCTCTCTTACAACACGCCAGTTCTATTGCGGTGTACTAGCTTCTCCTCTAACTGCTGTAGGACAGAAAGTTAGCACCGAACTAGTTCAGTCTACGAAATGAACGGAGATGCTTTTCAGAGGTCACCGTCAAGTTACAAGGTAGACATTTTTGGCAAATGGATTTGGATCAGTCTCCTTGCTTTAACGTAACATATCTTGAAGTTCCGCTTATTAAATCGGAACTTTAAGATATGAAGTATTTTATAGTTAATGCATTTTTTTAAAGTAATTTTTTTCTATTTTTATTTCTTCCTCGTTTGTGTACGTTCAGATATTCAGTGTATTATTGTATGATTAGCAGCTTATATTTATTTTTCTGTGAAAGTAATATTTAATGGGAAAATGTAGAAACACGAAGAGGATATATCAGAAATGCTATCTAGTGCTTACGAATTATTTAATCATTTGTAATATATGTACTTCAAAAACACTGCAGTGTAAATATAACAGTCTACGTATTTAACTTCAGTAAGAACATATGCAGTGCTAAGCCTTTTCTTACCCTCTATAAATTTTGGCAAGAGTTGAATAATCGTTGCACATTAAATCTTAATGATTTAATGTTAATCAATAGAACTAATTATCAATTTTTACAAATCGAGCTTTTTGGCTGTTTTTAAAATTATTAGAAAAATCTCAAATTTTTTTCCTTCCTGATCTAAGAAAAATCGAATCAAAATATTTTTGAAAAAAGCTTTTGGATTTTCAGAGAGCGATTCCTTTAAGAAGAAAAAAATTCTTTAATATAAGTGATTTTTTGAAGCATTAAACTGCTGTAATTGCATATGAGCATTTCTAGTGTGTGTGTGTATTCATATTTTACAGCCATTGACTTAAAGCACAGAAGCAAGTCTATATACTTCATTCGTTAATAAGTAATTTGCATATTATGGAATACAAAATATTCTTCAGAATATTCGCTTCTTTATTATATATATATATTTTAATTCAAGCAAAGTATGTGGATTTTCCATTTACCCGAGTATCATACCAAATACTCCTGGACAGAAAATGTCATCAGTTCTTTCATCTGGCATACGTACTTTAGCATGAACATTCTCTTTGCCACCCTACCCCCCCTTTCAAATAGAAGCTTCTTATCGAACATTATACTTCCTTATAATGCTCCCGTCCTGCACTGAAACGCTGGTAGATGTGCGATTCATTTTAATGTCTCAAAAATTGACACGTAGTTATCTATACTTTTATCATTTTACCTTATTGGCCACATAAGACCGGAATGCATTAATTCCCTTTGCTACATAGAATCAGTTTACGGTAAAGGATGACGAAACATAGAAATGAATCATAAATTATTAATTTGCAAGAGACAGAATATTCTGAATACAGAAAATATTATTATTTGCAGAACTTCTTGTTTTGGGATTTATTTTATTGCAAAAATTGCAATCAATTTTTCCCTAGAATTTTAAATACAATATATTTTATTTATTATTATTTGCAGTATGTCATCACTAAAAGTAGAACTAAAGTTAGAAAGACATTTTTCTTTATCCATTTAATTGCACCATTAAAATTCTTTCATAATACCTGTATTTATATTTACTAACAACATATTTGGAAATTGGCACATTGCCAACTTTGAAATTGTAAAAACATGTTTGTATTTCTTGAATGTGGAATAAAATTAGTTTGTGTAGTTCTGATTTAGAACTACCTTGTATTGCTTGGCGTGCATTACTGCTAATTTTAGTGCCTTCATAAGTAAGATCTAGAAAGATTCTTTTATTCAGCTCTCTTACCCTACAAACATTATGTGTGTTGGAACGTAGGGTAAGTTAGCTGAATTCTGATATGTCTCTTCCTGTTGGCTGCACTGCTATACGACGCAAATAGATAGTGTACATCTGAATACTATCATTGCAACGGACTTCGGAGTTTATCATAGGCTGCTATCCGTACCTGATATTGTTGAAAGACTTCATCTCCTAAAATTGAATTGTAAGCAAACATCATTAACTGATGAAAATGCGTGGTGCTACCTCATCGAAGAAATGCATTGGAACATCCAGGAAGCTAATATCATGGGACCAAATGCCAGACATCACAAGAGACTGATGGAAACGATCGTATTTAGGGGTACATGGGTTCAGGTTAGTATAACTTGAACCCATGAAAGGGCCGGTCATACACATAAGCCAAATAAATCATGTCAGTCAGAAAACGTCGGCCACTTCTATAAAGTACATTGTGATTAGTCTGTCAAGCATTGGAAATTTATTATATGGAGCGATGAATCGCTTTACACTATTTTTCGATCGAATGAACAAATATTTGCGGAATCCTGGGAAATGCCTTATGCCCGAGTACATCATCTCACCCTGTAAAGTTTAGGTACGGAAGTGTAATGGTATGAATCTTGACCTTGGTTATAGTGCTTTATAAGTATATTATAGGTAAGATGAATGCCGATTGATATGCCATATAATTCTGGATAATACAAGACTTCCATCCTACATTAGTGACAATATCAGGGAACGGATGGTATCAATGTATCATGTTATGTTGTAGGTGCTATTGCGACGTGGTTTAAGGGAAATTGTGGGGGCGGAAAAATTGACTGGTCTATATTTAGTTGTAATCTAAACCCAAAAAAAAAAACGCTTTTGGAACGAACTGAAATATTGGGGGATAGTTTTCCATACCTCTAAGCAAGCGTATAGGAATGGAAAATTACTTCGTCTTCCTAAAAGTTACAGGCTAATACTTCATTTCTGCAGTATTTGTCGTTAACATTTTTTTTTTTTTAATTATCTTTCAAGAACTTTAGATGGTTCCATATGGAATTTATATCGGGTTCGCAATGCGTAAAAGTTACAGCACATGAGTAGAGGTTAGATAAATTTCCTCCCCCCCCCCCACTCATTCACTTAGAAATCGTGATTTTAATCTGTTACAGCGGGAAACTTTCAGAGTGCAAAAAATCCACATTCCCGTTTTTCTGCACGTATTTAACTTAAACCTTACTGGAATTTGATGTATGGTAAAAGAAAATGAATTACATTTATTGTAACTAAAATATAATTATTTCCGCCAAAGTATACGTAGCCGTCATTAAAACTAATTAATAATGCGTGGTTCAAATTAATAGACATTTGTTTCTATTTGCATTATTGCTACTGCCTCCTTTAATTCCTAAGATCTTAACTGTTGGAGTCTGAAATTGCTGAAGAGAATGATTAACCAATATAAGGAACAACTGCTTGGAAAGAAGTCGGACATGAAAAAATGACGGACATCCCCACGGTCGCACAGACTTGAATATGATGCTTCCAAGTCTGTGCGACTGTGTCCGGGTAAAATAGCTGCGAGAAGGGAACTGACAAAGTTTGAATGATAGGATGCCATGCTGCAGGCCTATCATTTCGGCAATTGTTAACAAATGGTCCATCCCAGGTCAACAATCAGTGATACCATACTCAGATGGAGGTGCAAGGAGTCAACTGCAGATGCTACCCGCAGTGCTCGACCCACCACATTCACCGAACGTGGCCGTGGGGTGTTAAGAAGGATAATATGTAAAAAAACCGACATTCCTCATTCAACCGGCCGACAGGTTGAATGAGGGGTTCCTTGCATCGACTGGATGCCAGGAAGTGGGGGGGGGGGCGCCGTATGCGACAGGGTGAGGACCCCCTAGTAAAACGTAGAACTGTTTCCTGATTGATAACCCACTGTGTGAGACTAGCTAACTCATCATTGGGAAAGTCCATATATAAGAGGAGGAGGAGAAATAAACGAAGATTTTTTTAAAAAAATGTTCGGTGAGTTTGAAGTTTTTGATATATATGGCCACATGTATTGTTAGTGCATTCAGAAAAAAGTGGAAAAAATTTCCAATGCCAATCCAGTTTTGCAAATTGCATCGATCGCTATTATACTCTTGTGGAAAGTACGTCCTGTAGGATTACTGCAATCATCGCAGCGAAAGGAGGTCATACATCTTATTAAGGTGGACGCCATGGCTGTTTGTTCCTCACGCTATGGTATCCGTTTGACTTCTTTCAAGCAGTGTATTAAGATCATGTAAAGTTACCCAGAAGTCGATTTTATGGGGGGATACTCACACAAATTACCAACAGTACATTTCCCCTCATTACCTTAATTGCTTTGGCGTGACTAAACTGCTAGCCATCTGCTTCTTATAAGAATACTGCTAGCCATCCGCTTCTTATAAGAATCTGTCAAGTTGGGACTGATCATGCTATCCAAATCAAAAAAGCCTGGTTGGCACTCCATAGTCGGTTCTTTGAAACGAATTTTTTCGACCTTTCAGTTTATGCGGGGTAAAGAGTGTATCATCTCTTGGAAGAAACAGCACCAAAACAGGTTATTTGGTTTTTGCAAAATGCTCCCTTACTCAGATACCAAACTTAAGAATGATTGCACGGCTCTGCGTTTTTTTTTTTTGGTTAATTCCACCCACAGAAGGTAACCCATATAGTGCATTAAGTATGGTGGACTGTGAGTTAAATGATCTGGAAACCCTAATCTAAAAAAACAAAACACTTATACTGAGCAATGAACTTCACCTACCACCCCCAAAACATTTATCAACCTCAATGCTACAGGGGATTTAAACCTGCAGCTTATTGGTTGGGGGGGGGATACGTTATCCGACCCACCAACCATGCTGACACTATACTCACTCACTGTTCAGTAAGTATGAGAAACATGGAGTGTGTTATTTTTTTAACGATTGAATAATTTTCTTAAAGCATTTGACTAATTTTCAGATTAGTCGATTATATCAGAATACAACACTGGTAGTGGAGTGCTTGCCTCTGTTAATGTATTCTTTTTTCCAAGACTGGAGTCTCAGTTGTCTAGGGGAAAAGGTTTTACAACTTATTAGAAAAATCCTCTATGGAGTCCAGACCCATTGTGAAAGGGCTTAGCCAGCAGCATATGTTCTACTGAACCTTTCATCTCATTCATGACCCATTTGTCCTTGCATTTCAATCCCACCACTTTCTATGTAAGGGAGAAAAAGTCCGTACTCTTATTTAACACTTCTTTACGCAACTTCCATGAAGGTAGACCTTAAGCCCTTGTCCGTTCCCATTGTTCTAACATTTGAAAAATCCCTCCGATATCCATCCATTAAATACCTCTCAATTAAACCGTCTCAAATCTTATCACCTCTTCGCCTTCTATCCACCAAATCTGCAGATTACATTTCTTTTAATCCTTATAGTTAAAGCGAACGTGTCCTATTAATTTCCATTAGTTTTGATGCTTGTTGAAATATTAGCTTTCGTCACAGTAAATATAATTATTGCGATGTGCTGTGTCCCACCCACAGAAAGTTGGACATTTTTGGCAGGTAGGATATAAGCATATTTTATTACCATGGACAGGCGAAGGGTCAATGGTTCTTAGTTGGCAATACTACAGGAAAGTGGGAGATTCGCCCATGCGCAATCTTTTTAACTACGAGGGTTTTTTTTTTTTTTGCGAGTTCAATGTCTGATTTGTTTTGAGATCAGTGCATGCATACAGGGTGTTCGGGATAAATTTGACAGTTTCGTAAGGAAAAAGAAAATCTTCTTTGTATCTATTAAATTTAATGAATTGACAAAAAAACATTACAGGCAGAGTTAATTACAATACTATCAACAAGATTTACTCAAAATAACCACCATTAGCATCGATCACAGCTTCAATTCTGCTTCGGAACCTCGAACAAGCTAATGCTACAGTCTCCCTGGGAAGGGCCGCAAAAACTGTTTTAATTTTATCCATTAACTGGGCTTTTGTATTACTGGAAGTGCGATTGGTGTCTTTTTCAACTGCGCCCCATACAAAATAATCCATGGGGTTAAGGTCTGGGGAGTTTGGAGGCCAAACATTTGGACTGGTGAAGTCGTAGAAATTTTCAGACAACCATTTTTGACTTTTCCCAGAGGTGTGGCAAGGGGCCGAATCCTGCTGCCATACATACGGCCTACCATTGGCTACCCTTGTTATCCAGGGCTTGACTACAGTTAGCAACTCCACGAACAAAGCCCGAATTCCAATGCCAGGGTTCTTCAACACCTGTTCCTGCAGATTTGCGAGGAATTCTGCTGTACGAACGCAATCAGATCATCTGCTAGGGATCTTTCTTCTTGCTACATCCTCGTAGTCACCATTGCAAGTCTCTAGTTCATGCCTGATTGTTTTTACTGTATTCAGGGAGCATTGGGCAGCAGTCGTAATATCCTTATTTTGATGGCGGGCACGAATCATCATGATACAAGTTATTCTCTTCCATGATTCAGGTGGGTTCCAGCTATCCATTCTTTCTGACATCTTGTATATGAATGAAGAAGGGTCCAAACTTTTAAATGAAGAGAAGTGTGTGTTAATACATGTAACTTACGGAAAAATATAATTAATTATAAATATGTCAAATTTATCCCGAACACCCTGTATAATACGTAAATTTTGCTTATTTTGCTTTTTTTTTTTTTTTCAATAAAATTTTAAAATTGAAAGTTATTCCTATTAAATTTAATAAGCATTAGCGCACTGTTAACAAATATATGGCCTAGAAAATATTTGACAACGGCCCACAAACCAATTACAGTGTTTTATATTGCGGAATATATTTTTAAAACGGATTCCTTTTTTGACGATGTCTTATAAAGAACATTCTCGTTGTTTATTTTAGTAAGTCTTTTTCACTTGAGAGTAACACGATGATATAAATATTGCTGTATTCTTTTTTAAATATTAATACATATTATAAATATATTTTTGTAAAAATGTTTCCTGACGCTACTTCATTAAGGATATCCTCGTTATTTATTTTATTAAGTGTTTTTCGCATGACAATGTGAACGATTCAAGATGTGACTGCGTAAGACTATTTATGATAGTTAAGAATGTATTTTAGTTTTCAGAACCCTCTGAGACAGGATACTTGAGTTGCTTGATAAGGTTAATGCACATTTCTAAAAAGATAATTAAAAAAAAACGCTCCTGAATACCGATGTGTGCAAATTAGTTAACCTGATAACAGTACGACATAGTTTTTTTAGGATTTGCAATTTTCATAGCAGTAACAGTCGCAGTCATCATTGTTAAATTTTTCTTGCTTTGTATGACAGATACGGCACATCTTCCGTAATAGTTGGACCGAATTTACTCCATTTTCTGCAAAATCTACCGCTCTACTTATGTCTTGCATGATATCGTTGCTAATTTTGTTACCAACTCGCATAGTTTTAAAAGGGTATTTTCTCAGAGACGATTTTGAATATTATCAGAATTCTTCCTGAAGACTATGGTGTTTCAACTCTTCATGAAAAAAAGTATATATTTTGGATTTAACTGTTTGTTATTGGTTTTTGATGTTTCTAGTTTCTAAGACATAATTTGCCATTGTTCAGAATTTCTTAATTTCTGATAACCTCTCAGATCCGATATACTTTTATAACGTGTATTGAATTCGGCTGCAAATATTAGGTAATGGCGATGTGTACCCAAAATTATCTGCAAAAAATTAGTTAAGCGGTTACGATTTTTTCAAAACTAGTGAGAGAATCCAAAGCAATTTTGATTTTGTGACGCGCAAGTTTATTAAATTTATTGATTCTGAAAAATCATAACAGTTTGTAACATATGATAATAAAATATAACATTTGTCATGTTAAAGTGACCAAAAATTGTCTTTAGAGCTCTGGCTTTCGTCCAGCAGCAGGTTTCTCTGAGAAATATACTTCAATTTTCTAAATTCTCCCTGCTCATACACAAGGCCGCATTTATACTTTTAGAGGCCCGAGGCGCAACATCATTATGAGGCCCTCAAAAATAAGCATTTTTTTAGTTTATTGAAAATAAGTCAACATTTCCTTAATAACTCAATTTAATAATACAATACAACATTGGTATACATATATTTGCATTTAAAAAAAAGTATAAAAATAAATCAGTTCAATTTGAAATAAAAAAAATTAATAACTAAAAGTTTTCTTTTTCTGGCTTTGGTTTTAGCAAATATATCTATAATGTTGTCATAATTGATCGAGTCCATTACATCTGATTCAATGCATAATAACGACAAGTCACTTGTTTTATTTTGGTGCAAGTTGCTTCTTAAATAATTTTTTATTCGTTTCAACACTGAAAATGAGCGTTCACCCCTTGCATTTGAAATAGGCATCGTCAAAAATATTTTTAAAATTGTTTGTACGTTCGAAAAGTAGACCTTAACCTATCGTGTATAAATTTGTAGATATTTTTAATTGAAGAATTTTCTTCTTTTATCAATACTAGTCTTGTACTTGTCTTGATCTATTTCTTCCTTCAAAAAAATGTCAAATAGCTTTTTGTTCTTTCATTAATTTCCAAAATTAGCTTATCGTAAATGACATTAAAAGCGTTCACAGCGAAATTTTCTTTCTCATGTAATATAATCTCATTGTTAGATTGTGAAACTTCATCACTCATTTTTTTCGTTTTTTAACTCTTTCCTTTTCATCTTTAAATTTTGTCTCATCTGTTAATAAATTCGCTTCTTCATTTACAACAGCAAAACTATTTCTTATATCTAAAATACTAAAAACAAATCCATACCGGGATCTTGTAGAGATTTGCTAGTAGCATTTATTCGTTGTAAAATTTTGTCCCACATAACTGTTAAAATTGCTGTTGCTGGTTTGTCAATGTTCAGCCAATGATGAGCTCTCTACTTTAAAAATAGGCTTTTCAAGAGAAGAAATGGATAGTTCGAGTAATGCGTCTTTAATTTGTTTATATCCACGTTTCAAAGCCAATATAGCATCGGCTCTTGCGGACCACCTCGTTTCACTTAGTCTTTTAACTGTTAAAGATTTTTTTTCTAAATGTTTAAGGAGTATACCTCATCTTCTTGTTGAAGATGAAAAGTAATTATATACATTTTGAGAATAAAACAAAAATATTGCACTGCTTCCGGACAAGATTCCGCGGCATAGTTGCCAATTAAATTTAAGGAATGACTAGAGCACGGTATATAATGTGCAGAGGGACTACGTTTTTTCAGCCTAGCTTGTAAACCTGTATAGATACCTTTCATATTGGCAGCGTTATCAGAGAGCTTTGCCCTCTGCACATTTTTATATCCAAAGATAATTCTTCTAATTTTTTTTTAATACTACCTCTTCTAAATATAAGGAATTATGTTGTGTAATTCTGATGAACCCGATAAATGTTTCTCTAATGTCAGAATTTGCGGCAACATACCTAAATATCATAAGTAGTTCATTGGTCATTATGGGCAATGTCTGGCGTTGAATCGAGTATTATTGCAATATAAGCAGCTTCCTTAATTTCTGATATTAATATTTCTCTTGTTTTTTTAGCTATTAATGATATGAATTCATCACAAGTATGGTAAGAAAGATAATTTGACCTGCCAGAACCACAGATGATTTTTTAAAACATCACATGAAAATTACATTTTCATGTGATGTTTTAAAAAATCATCAAATTCGCTTAAATAATGTAAACACGATAAATAATTTATGCAAGAATCAGAAAAAATATTTGTATTTCCTCTAAATGCTAGCCCTAGTTTACTCAGTAACTTAATGGTAGCTATTATTCTTTTTAAAACCTCTCTCGAATAATTTTCTTCAGATTGTATTTGTTTGATCAATTCAACTATTTACAGAACTTGATTTTCTTTTGCGATATGTGCACATCGCTCGTATATGCTCAGTAGAATGCTCGTGATCACATAAGGTTCGTGTTATATTTCCCCAGTCATTAAAACCCTTCATTAAGCTATTATTTGACTTAGAAAACAATTTACAAACAAAGTAGTAAATAAATTGCTTTGCTGGTTTCTGAAAAAAGTAGCCACTCTCGTTTCTCCTTTGTTCTATTCCCCTTTTTACAGTAAAAATGTGATATTTTTACATCTCTGACATATATTCTATTGCGTTCTGTGTATTCGTTTTTTAAATTTTCGATTTTACCAACGTTCTGAGGCATATTTATTGAAATATGCTTGATAAACTGTTCATTAATAGTAAGTGGCCACACTGCTATATCGGTAGGATATGAGATAGCTTGCTTGCTGGTAAGTACAGACTCCGATTGAAAATTTTCTTCAGAATCCTCTTGATTTGTTTCATTTACTTCTTTCTCTCCTTCTATGTTTTCCACATCATTTTGATGTTCTTCATTTTCACTTTCATCTCCTCCTGATAATGACATCAATGTTTCGTATTCATTCCGAGAACTGTGAAATACAACTTCTGTTCTACGAAATTCTTCATTTTCAGAACGCAAGAAAGACAAAATTGCCCCCTTTTGACTATTTAGCTGTTTTTAATTTTCTCTAAGTCGTTTTCTTTTACTAGCTCCGGATTCAAATTTTCTTGGCATGATTGTGTATTAATCTATCAAAAGCGAAATAAATATTTATTAAATCCAAAATAAACATATAAATAAACAATTACGTTAAAGGCTTAAAAAATACAAAAATAGAAACAGTGGTATCTTGGTTTTGTTAAAATAAACGAGTAACAGTAAAATAAGAATAATAATTAATTGAAAAATATATTCTTACCGACTGCGACAACTACTTTAACCAATATAATTAGGTATATACACTTGTATACAGTATACTGCTTTACAAGCACTAGCCAAATAACGGTAACTAAACTCAGTTTAATTACTGTTTTTAGGAATTTCCTTTACTGTTCGACGTTATCTGACTCCTTTTGGTGCACAATTTATTTATTGTCTCTTCCCAAAAATATAAATGAATTTCACATGTATACAAGAAATATTAAAAAATCTTGTTAATATTAAACTAGCAACCTTGTAAGTCATTTTATATAAATCAATGACTAACTTATATCGATGGATTATAAATAATCATGCAACTTCTACGATACGTTATATTTAATATTAAATTTTCTAAATAGCTTAAAATCTTTTAATGTAATTGTAAATATATATATTATTTACACTTTTAAATATTCCATGTAATTGAATCATAATTATTTTAAAGAAAGATGTAATTGAAATCTTTCTGTGAAAGATTTCAATTGCAGTGTTCATTATTGATTTTGAGAACGTTGATTTTATTTGACAAGCTTCGTTGACAAGCATCATAGTTGCTACAAAAATTCTGAATACCGAAAAAATATTAAAAGGTATGGTAATAATTCAGTTTAAGGATAAGTTTTTTTTTTTAATTTAAATACAATCAAATTAAGCTTGCTAATCAAGGTAAAAATTGGAATTTCATGAACTGTAAAGTTCAGATATTCTCACTAAAAATTAAAATTTTGAATTTACGGTAATAAAAATTATAGTCAAAATCATCATATTTATGGAATATTTACATCATTTAATTATTACAAGATTTATTCAACTCCAGCTTTGATTTTTTTAAGTTGCAGTAATAAGCATAATAATTCCAGCTTTAGTTAAAACATAGAGGCAATAAATAGTAACGATAATTTGCTATGCTCGCTAACATCCACTTTTTTACTCGACATTTTATCCTAAAATGACTAGAATCTTGATGCACAAAAAAAAAGAACTGAAAAATCAACTTAATTTATAAATACTTGAAATTCAAATGCTCTATTTATGTGATATAGAAACTGCTCTTACCCAACTAATTAATATAAATAGCAGCAGCACACACAAAAAAAAAACCTGTTGTCTCTGGCTTCAGAAATACCTCATCGGGAAAATAGCGGACTGTGAACTGCACCATGCAGTACTCATATACAGCTCCAGCAAAAAGTTATTCTCCCACGGCGAAAAGAAAAACTTCTGAGCGAAGGTGCTTCGGGTAATTTGTCTCACCTTTTCTCCTCTGCTTGGGCTCACCAAAAATGCCTGGACGACTGCCTCCTTTTTCTGCTGCCTCCACTAACTCGAATTGCCGCCAACTGTCAACCGGGATTCCTCTCTGGCCTGGAAGCTTTTCTCCGGCGATTGGAACATCTCCTTTTGGCAACTCGAAGCATTCTCTTAAGACTGGACCCAGGAAGCTCCTCTCTGGCAATGTCTGGAAACGGGAAGCCCTCTCTCTAGCGACTTCTGGATCCGGGAAGCTCTATGCTTGGCTCTGTCCCCTTTTATTATGCCTTCTCTGAGACCTCGCACGAAGTGTGTAACCACCGAAGAATTCGGCATGATTCTTTCATCTTAAGTTTCAAGTTCGGCCCGCTCTTTGTTCTCTTATTTGCCTTCTTTTGATTGTAAATTGCAGACCATCCGAAAGTTGTTTGAACCTTTCTGACTGACTTCAGAGGTGTTTACATGCAGAGCTTGTAAGCCTTTCTCATACACACGAAATTTATTAAACATCCTTTCTAATGCTGCCATGTAGATCTATTACATACAGCTCCGGCGAAAAACATTGCCTTTGTTTTTAACACTAACATATTCTTATTAAAGAAGTATATACAGTTAATTTCCAAAGGGCTATTTACAAAATTATCTAATACAAACTATACATAGACAAACAAGGTTATTTTTTACAACATTCTTATGGGACTTGACCTAAGTAAAAAATCTATGTAATGTGCTTTGGAATATTTAAGCTACAATCGAGTTTTTACAATATTGATAAGAACAATAGTCTAAAAGTCCAGGTAGTCCAGCGAAAACCATCTGTGACAAAATGAAACTAGTTTATTTATTTAAAAACACAAAAATACAAATTTATTAAGTATATCTTTATAGAGTTCATAATTAAAAGGACTCTAATAATAATAATAGATTTCTACAGATGTGTCTCATCTTGTTTTGGTATTATCAAAATTATCAGGTTATTCTGAAGCATTATGAATTTTGCTATTTTATTATTATGATGCTAATATTTCTTCAAATGCGGCACTTTTTACAACAAAACTGGCTAAGTTGTGTTGAATATATCTGTTCGCAAATATACTCAAAATCCCTTTGACCTAATAAAAAAGGCGGAATGCTGATGAAACTTCATCAGCATTCTATCTGTTAAAATGCAATTACCCCCCCCCCTCCCCGCCGTTAACGGATTATTGTAGTTATGTGCACTGTATTTCTTGGATTGCCCCTTTTTTGCTGCACAATTTACTTATTGTGTCTCTTCCCAAATGAAACTAATTTCACATGTTAAATGTTTGTTTGCATTGGAAATATTATGTCAAATATTTATATTTTTTAAATAATATTTATTGAAATAAATATGACATTTTGCTTCCTTTCCTTGCAAAATAAGATTATATGGGTCGCACATTTCAATTTTAGGAACGATTTTTTTATTATTTTTATGAACAACAAATGGTGTTAGACTGCATTACTCGGGGTTTCCGATTGAGTCTTTTTAATTTATATCCAATGGTATTTTATCAGAGATTCTACGCCTTTGTCTTTTGCTTAAAACTGCAACAGTACAATTACTTTGGAAAAATAACGAATTCAAACAAAAAGAAAGTGCGCACATGTTATCTAGCAGTATTTTGTGTGTGTGTGTGGTGATAATACTGGGAGGGGGGGGGGGAGTTAGCCATTAAAGGCGAATTAATTCTGTTATGAAAATTTTGGAAATAAAATTTCATTTTGACGCATGCACCTACACATGTTTCAAAAGATAAACTGTAGGGAAAATATCGCTACTTCAAAACTGCCGCATAATATCGAAATTAGCCGAAAATATGTACATAACAGTTGACTTCGTAAGTGCCGTTTATTTTGATTTGTAGTGAGTGATTAGGGGGGAAACCAAGAAAGTTGAAATGCAAAAACCTACAGATTACGTTAAATTATGCATTACATGATGTGATTCAAGATTTACGTATGATAACTAACCTTCGAACTAAGATTATGAATAAAATAGGAAACTTAATTTGGAACAGATCGAGGCTATATTCATTTTTAGATTCGGATTTTCATGAATTTATAAAATAATTTTTTGACAAAAATAATTATCTTCAATCAAGTTCTTGGAGAATTTGAAAATGTATTGGCGATTAAAATAATTAGCAAAAAAAATTGATAGTGACATTGATCTTCCAAAGTGATACAATATGAAGTGAAGAAAGTATGAAAGGATTTCTTATTTTACGCTGGCATTAAAAACTATAATTATACGATAAAAACAAGCAGCAAAATGAATATAACTCATAGGTATTTAGTCTGATATAACTTAGATTCCGGTTACCGACCAAACGGCAAGCTACTGAGTTTCTTGCTGTAGGCCACAGAACGTAGCTACTACGAACGCCAGGTAATGTAGTTAAGAGTTCTTTTCAGCGCGAAGGATTATCAAACCTTCTATTGGACATGACAGTCAAACTACACTTCTTATCCATGTTCTCTCAGCAGACGGACAGATTATCCAGGTTTGCTGGACGTGTATATACGTCCAGCAGTAAGCTTACATACATGAATTTTATGGAATACAGAATTCCTGTTTGTTCTTTCCTTAGAATATAAAACTATCTATTTCAAATGGAAGCGGGAAGCCTCACAAATTTTTCAGCGGCCTCTTGTTTTTATATTATGAATTTAATCTTTAAAAATAAGTATTTTATTTTGCAACTTGAACTACGCTGTTTTTTTATTGTTCTTTGTGAGGAGTAAGGTTTCAAAATGAGGTCCCCCTAGAGAGTGAGGTCCCCATCTTGCGCCTAATGGTAAATGTGGCCCTGCACACACACACGCACACACACAAAACAGAAGTTAATAATTCCAAAAACAGAAATAATGTGTGATATTTCACTTATAATTAAGTTCAAAGCGCATATACGAGGTGTGGCTATTAAATAACGAGACTGGTTGCAAAAATGTGGTTTATTATTACAATTGTAATAATAAACCGCATTATTATTAATAATGTGGTTTATTAATTTTATTGTTTTATTTTTTACATTGCCGCATTTGAGAAGCATTTTTATTTACATATTTTCTGAATAAAAATGAAGCTTGGATGTGTTATAAAAAAAATAAAAAAAACCTATGACAGTTGCGTCCCACTCAGATGACGCCCACTGGGAAATTCTCGGTAAAATATTTTTTTTTTTTTTTCCCCCGATTATACCGAAAAGTAACTGAGTCGGTGTGAAATAGCAACAATATCAAACTCGAGAACAAACTGATTGCAAGTGTGTCATATCTGTTCAGGGTGTGCAGTTCTTTGTTAAATTCCATAAGTGCCAAAAATAGTAATTTGGATTTACGTACGGAGGGCATGAAAGCGGTCCTATTCCCAAATATGCGTGTGTGGTCTACAGAGAAAATTACAAGCGTGCGCCGCTAGGAAATAAATTACCTGACCCCCCCCCCCCCCATGGGCAAAGTGTATCATACCATGTAACGTGTTTGAGGCCAGTATAAATTAGAGGAATATGATGCTCCAAAGTCACTGCAACTATGCCCCAGTAAAATGGCTACGAGAAGGTAACGAACGGAGTTTGAAAGGCACCTTGTGATAAGATGTGCAGTGTTGCAGGCCTATCTGTTGGCCAAATTGTTGACCAATTGGATCCTCCCAGGTTAACAATCAGTGATACCATATTGAGGTAGAAGTGCAGGGAGTCAACTGCAAGTACTATCCACAGTGGTTGCTATGAAGGATAATATGTAACAACCGCCATTCGTCGACCAACATGTTGAATGTGGAGTTTCGGGAATCGACTGAAACACGAATCTGCACAAAACATTCAGAACCGAGGCTCACAACATGGGTTTCGATGGTAGGACAGCAATATGCAAACCCCACATTACCCCGAACCGATACAGCGTGGTCTTCAGTAGTACAAGGAGCGTATACAGTGGGAACGTGGAAGCTCGGAGTGCTGTGTTATGAAGGGACGAATCATGTTACACCATCTACCGATGTACAGTTGTGGTGGATGCCCGATGAATGTCTCTTACCAGAGTGCGTAAAGCCAACTATGAAATTTGGAGGTGGTGTGATGGTATAGTCCTGTGTCTCCTGGTTTGGCTTCAGATCTCTGCTTGTGAAGCCGTTAATACTGAACTCTGAGAGATATCTGAACATTCTGGACAATGCAATGTTTCCTACTTTGTGGCGTTGCTACAGAACTGACCGTTGTCTCTTTCAACAAGACAATGCACCATGTCATAGGTCTGCTTCTGCTGTGGTTTGTGGACATGAACTTCACCACAGTTGATGGCCTCCAGAATCCTGATCTCAAACCTCTCGGGTGAGGTCAAGGGCCGTCCGCCGCACAACATCCCAAGACCTTATTGCATGCCTGCCGGAAGAATGGTCCAAAATTCCCATTGAACGCTATCGTACGCTTGTGGAAATTATTTCCTGTAGGATTGCTGCAGTCATCGCAGCAAAAGTTAGTTCCTCACACTATGGTGTCCGTTGACTTCCCTCCAAGCAGTGTATATGGTACCCAGTAAACTGAAGAATCGGAAGTGAAACAGACACAGAGAGCAACGATTCCTGAAAAAAGCACAAGTAGCCAGCCGAAATAATAGTGGTGCATACATAGCTTCATGCTATAGTTGAATTTAATTTCCCTTGCCTACAAAAAATGGCGGAATCGATGTTAAATGAGGGCACAAAAGAAATTTCACTGGTTTCATTATATGGTGATAATATTTCTTAGTAGATTGATATGTCTTCAGATATTCAGAGATATGGCTGAAAAGCTGAGTGATAGCCGAATATTTGCACTACAGCTCGATGTCATCTCTCTCATACAGATGTGCTAGGAAACGGGATGTTTGCAATGACACCGGTTTTTCATATGGATATTCATTGGTTATCAGTATATAATACTGAGACAGTCGACAGGGTGTAGCATAGATGCATCCTGCCTCACGGCGCAGCTTGATAAAGGCGCTCGTTCAGCCATATTGCGGTAGGCGCCGTCGCAACGCTAACAATTCCTGTTAGCGGAGCAAGTACGGAAAGAAGTTTTTCCAAGCTTGAACTGATTAAAAATTATTTGAACGGTAGTTGATCCAATAAAGATTGGTTGGTCTAGCCACTATATCGATAGAGGCGGACATAGCTTATCATTTAAATTTAGAAGAGCTTATAAACAGTTTTATTGTGCGATATCCCCGTAGAGCAAACATTTTAATTAATATTATTATGTAATCGTTTTGCATTAATGTTTCTCTTGTAATAAAAACAAAAGAGCAATTGGAGATTTTCTTATATTTTTGTCTTATAATCCATCAGGGGCAATATTTAATTATTTGCCTCAGGGCGTTATGTAATCTGGCGACAGCCCTGTACCGAGATTTTATGAAATGAGTTGTTAAATATATTTACTTAAAACCCGGACTTTGCTCGCTCTTAAATGACGAGTTGTGCGTATCTTTCTATTTGACTGTTATTTTCATCCATCTGAGGGCAAGTATGCAAGGAAACAAAATATGCGCATTTCAAGTGATAAACTCAGCGGGTTCTTAGGAAACTTAAAATATTATTTGTCGCCTCCAGGGAGACTCATCGAGGGAGGGCTCCTACTCGACATATCTCCATCTCCGTCATCATCTACTTCTTACCACCACTGGTATTTCCACAGACAATCACAAACATCCATGCCCACGGCGGGATTCGAACCCGCAGCCTTTTGTCTGGAGAGCGGATACGCTAACCACTCAGTAGAAAAAAAGTGGAAAAGAAGCATGCAAATATTTCTTCTTAATTCCAATGCAGATTCACAAGAAGGTGACATCTGTACTTATAAATAATCACTTAGTTTTAAGATAAAAATGAAACATTACTTTCCCTTCCTTTCTGTCGACGAGTATGATTGCCCCACCCTTATGCTAGTATCGCCCAATACTACGCCTCGCCTATTGAGAAATAAGACAGCTCACAAAAACTTCAACTTCATACTACAACTGAAATATGGTGAATTATCACCATGAAGTTTCGGATATTGGCGGGGAGGGTGCACACCATACAGATGAAGCCGTAGCTACCACGAGCTGTTTTCCGGCGATAACTCGCACACCAACAAAAAACGTGATTTTTCACAGCAGAACAGGAAATGCTAGTGTGTTTTCTGTTGTCTATTCGCCCTTGTTGAATACAACTTTTGTCTAAAAAAAGAAAAACCCGTTTCTTATTAATATTCAAATATTTGATTTAAGCCATTTAATTTTCTTTTTAAAACAGCGAAAATAAATATAATAAACATCGAAATCCCCCCCCCCCCCAACCTTTTATTTCCTTTAAAAACAGCGGCGGGTACCACCGCTCTTTCTTCAAACTCCTGTAGTCAACATTAGACATCATTGAAAAACTCAGGATGATTATCTTGGAGTTATCATTTATCCAGCATAGACAGTATGGGATAAGTAGTAAAGTCGTATATTAAAAGAAATTTTATACATTTTGTTAATTTCCTTCATCTACAATAACAATTGGAGCCATTGGGTTAGATAATCAGTGAAATTTGCTTCCGAAGCCAACTGTCTTGAAGCTTCGATAAATTAGGGTTAGGGTCCTCCATTAGCGATCCATATTCTTTGCTAACTAAAAATTAATGTAATATCAGATCAGCAATTATATTTTAGAACACATTTTCTTTTATTGATTATTGAATAATTGCACAGATATTTAAATTTCATTGTAAATTTAAACATCTGTATTCAAATACAGAAACCGAAACCCGCCTCCTCTGGAGACCAAAGATTGCATTCGCCGTTTCCAGTAAGCAGGTTGGTGGTATTACACACCGCGATATAATCTTACATCTAATGGGTCTAGTTGGCATTTACTCCTACTAGAAAGATATCCTTTTGCAGGTGGAATGCTCGCTTTGTATATCCCTTTTGCGGAAACGGACCATTATCACGAAAAGGCGGGATTGACAATTAACAGCGAGAATAATGCACGCCTGTCCATTAGTGGCCTTGACGTATCCCCTCTACACAAGGTGCTGGCTGGAAACCCGCCATAGGTATCGATACTTGTTATTGTCTCGTAAGTGTGAGATGAATTTTTTAATGGAAGAAGCGGTTTTAAAAAGTTCTATTTTTGGTCTCTAGACCAACCGAATGAAGTTCTTAGCCATCCATGGTACTAATATACTATAGGTTTGCAACCTTTCCTGGGTGTGAGTCAAAAAAGAATAATAATAAAATTTAACGTCTTAGATCCTGTCCATGTTATTGCAGAAACTAGATGTAACATTTTCCTTACTTCTCTTATATGTAGTATGAATCCGTATGCTGATAATTTGATAATGAGCAATTGTCTAATTAAGCTTTCTGATGTAAAAATAAAGTTTCGCGACGAGTGTAGAGTACTATCTCGAGTTAAAAAAAAAAAGTCAAGATTATATCGTGCTCACTGCATTAAGATGTGTGACGAAGGAAAACCGAGTTTCTTTCAGATTATTTCACATTATTGATTTTGCTGAATGCTGTTTTTCAAGAAGCAACTCTCGCCCCACTTTATACGCAGTAAAATCAGTACTCCAAAAATCACTGACAGTTTATTTTATACAGAGATGATACATTATTGATCGTTAGTTACGTTGAGCATACTCGCTGCTATCCGATTCTCTTCCCGTGTAGGATTTCTTTCTAGGGGATTTGTCAGAAACTCCAACAATCGAAGAACTGAAGCGGTGTATTAATGAAACGATAGGAGCATGTTTAAATGTAGGGGACAAAGTGCAGTATTGTTTTAATGGGTGCAGACTCTTGCGTTGTGTTTTTGAAATTGTGTGACTTTGTAAAATCTTCTTGAACTTATATTTTAAACTGTTTTATTTTCAATTGTACTCTGCATGATTTCTGAGTACCGAATATTTGAAATCGGTGTGATCTTCAGTGTACATTATCATTTTACGCTGCCTTAACTTTTTGTAAAGAAACAAAAATTACTCTTTGTAACGAATAGAAAATGTCTAGCTAATAGAATAGAAGGCATTCCAAACTCGATAGGAAGGCATATTACTGGAATTTCGTTGCTGTAATGTTAGTTCACGGGACCTCAGTTTTCAGCTTTTACAGTAACGAAATCTTTGAACAATGTCAAAACTGTTTTAACTAAAATACCTTGTCTAATTATAAAAAGCTTGGGGGGATGGGGAATCATTGAAATGAAAATATGTAATCAGTGTAGTATCGCATAAACTACTGTAGTAAAAACTTCAATTTTATTCGCCATAACTACTCTAATGCAACAGCACACACACACACAAAAAAAAGATAAAATAAATTTAAAAAATTAGCTCTGAGCCAGTGGCACAATTTACGTATCATATTACGTGACATCTCCAAGGGCTCATCGCTAGAAGGCATTGCACCACCCCACCATCTCGCCTATTTAATCTTTCAACACTACCACAACCACACTGCTACCACCAACAACTGTATTTTTTTTCGGTAAATTGTGTTCTGTCAGCCGATTTTGTTTGCGGGATGAAAAACTCGAGGAGAAAAAAAAATCCTGCTAACTCACCTTCAGTTGAAAAACCCCTATATAAAGATTCACGACGAGAATCGAGATCAAGTCTTTTCCATTCAAGTCGAATCGAACTAAGGTATGTTCTGCCAATTGTTCTACGGAGGCACTTAAACTATGACTGACTTAGGGTACTTGTTAAATTCTCATTTAAGTTATTTCGAGAAAACGAGACCTTGGTCTTCGTGAGCATGTCAATGGGACATTAGCAAGACTGCAGTTAAGCTTTATATTAGCCATACAAAATTCATTTCTCAGAATAAAGTCTATATACTATATTTTCTCTTAAGTGAATATATTTATGAAGAAAAGCATATCTTTCAGCAAGTAAATGGGCTCTTCGTATTAACGAGTTTCTACCGAAGTATTAATTTTTTGTGAAACAAAATAAGGTATCGAATTCTTTGTAATTTAATTACACGGCAACTTTATCACCGATCTTACGCTGATGAATTGACCCTTTTATGACAATGTCTATTCCCTTGAGCCTTATTGGCTGGTGGGACAGCAGTATGCTACTAGACCAGGGAGATGATTATGAAGCAAGATGGTTTCCCGTTACCTTCCTTGCCGTAAGTATATTTATGACTTTAGCCGCGTGTGTTCACGGGACCGGTTTGCCTGTTTTGAGGAATGGAAACACCCGAGTTACTGGAGGAAAAAACTCCACCTCCCTATGAG
The DNA here is from genome assembly GCF_054136105.1 of Typopeltis vanoorti. Classification (NCBI taxonomy): domain Eukaryota; kingdom Metazoa; phylum Arthropoda; class Arachnida; order Uropygi; family Thelyphonidae; genus Typopeltis; species Typopeltis vanoorti. Next base: position 83,287,190 of record NC_143559.1, read on the forward strand.
ACCGGTTAACTCATCTTTAGTCGAAAGAGACCAGATAAAGAACTGAGTTCGATTCCTGTCCTCACGTCATGGACAGGAATCGAACCCAGTTCTTTCTGACCAAAGGGCTTCGTCTATACCGACTGAGCTACGGAGGCTCATATCGCATACTACAAATCGAAAATAAGTCGGAAAACACTGCCGTTAGATAGCAAACCCCCCCCCCCCCATACTACTTGTTTCCTCAATAAGCAATATGATATATGTGACGAAAATCATTTAGTGAAAAATATTGATATACAAAAACCACAGTGAGATTCGAACCCACATCCTGTTGTTTAAGAACAGGTACGCTTCCAAGTCGACTAGCCTAAAATTCACCTCTGTTATTATTATTATTATGGGTATTTTAAGGTGAGTTAGCCGAGCTCATGCGGGATAGCAGGCTTTTTCTTCCCGCGTACAGGCAAATCGGCCATGAGAACACATTTACAAACAAAAAACATTGTTGTTGTTTTTTGTTTGTAAATGTGTTCAGTAGTGCCGTGTGTATTTGGAGAATTATTAAGTAGTAAAAAAGACGGTAAGATGTGTAGTGGAATACCCTCTCGCAGTGAGTCCTGGACTCCTTGGCGGTGTCACGTAATAATTTCTTAAACGACATTTAAAAATGATAAATCATGAAAATGTGCGATATGCTTTTGCACTTTTAAGTGGCATAATATTCACCACAGTTAAGAATGCGTAAATTATTATTATTCTTTAATTTACAAACACGCGTAGATCTACACTTTTACCGTGTAGGTATTCGTAACCGAAATCCTACGGAATACGTTGGTTACTCCTTATTCCTAGAGGTATCCTATGTCTGTAGAAGCGTGTGTTCACGGGGCCGGTTTGCCTGCTTGCGAGAGGAAAAACCTGCGCCCCACAGCCGGCTAACTTGGCTATGTCTGAGAAAGATCCTAAGCTCCTCACGTCAGCGACGGGAATCGAACGCAGGAACACTCCTTTCCCAGGCATATGGTTGCGAAGCGCATAACCACTCGCATAAATTATTATTTATTTATTTTTGTCGGGCATTTAGAGTCAGCCAACTTGGTTGCTCGAGCGCATAGCGCTTCTGTTCTCCATCCAATAAACCATAAGTTGGAATCCCACTTCGGGCATTGATGATTGTGAATGTCTTTTAGGCGGCAGATGAATTTCATCCACCGCTACGAGATTACTGACTTCAGAAGTTCGACGTTTTATTTTTAGAGTACGATTCCATCCACGGTACTGACGCACGATAAATGTATCATTATTGCGTGACACCTCCAAGGAGTCCAAAGACTCTTCGAGGAAGAACACCTACCCTAGAACTCTGTCTCCACTGCTCATTCCACCAACTACAGCAAACCGCATGTACACCAACGCCATCTACTGCCCACAACTACCAGTAGTATTTCACAATCACCAACATCCATACCCACGGCGGGATTCGAACCCGCAGCCTTTTGGCTGGAGAGCGGATACGCTAACCACTCGGCCAACCAGGCCGGCAAAATTTATAAACTTTCGAAGCTGAGATTAACTGCTCTAACTAGACGAAATTTGGCAGATTGATTTTTTTTTTTTTTTTTTTGAAAATTTGTTGCATCTTATTTCAATTTAAATCGTATCATTTGTAGCAGTATGAGACATTCATTAAAGTTACGAAGATCCGCTATAGCTCAGTGGGTAACAGTGATGCCATTTGATTGAAAAGACGTGGCTCGAATCCTAAGATGCGATAATCTTTATAAGCTCTTTTCAGTTGAAGGTGAGTTAGCCGTCTCATGGAGCTGGAAGAGTTTTTTATCCTAGAAATCATAACAGAGAATTCATGAAACTTAAAGACAGCAGAGACTGTGTATATGAGATTAATCATATTATTAATTAGGTTTATTTGAAGTCCAGTTACTTTTTTTTTCTTATGTTTCTCCCAGCCACGAAAGGCCCATAAACTTATAGTACCGTGGTGGATTAAGGGTTGACTATTCCGGAAAACCGTGCTCTAGAGAACAATCATTTCCCAGTAAACTCTAGTTTTTTTTTTTTTTTTTTTTTTTTTTGTTTTTTTTTTAATTATTATTCTGCAAACTAGAACGCAGTCAATTAACTGACAAATACACTGCCTTGTATCCTTGGTGGTTCGGTACTACAGGCTTGTAAGCAGGGCCTGCAATTTTAGTGCAGGAGGCCAAAAGCTTAATTCCTGTGAAAGCATCCGCTCTACGAAAACTAACGAGAATCCTAAATAAGCGCACAATGGATTTGCTGGAAGTTTTCCCCCAAGATATGTAAAATACAGTTTATTCCCCGGTCACGCTTGTTCGGCTTACGATCACATTTAAGAGGATTCGAACTTACGTGATCCAATATTTACTCATTCATTTCATTTGCATACCCAGCTCGAAGTCTGGTACTTAAGGAACTGGCAAGAAAACTCTGGTAAACGACTTTAGCGATTCTGTCCAAATTTTCAAACATTGCCCTGTAGTCTACATCACATTCTTCCTCAGTTGTTAGCCTGTTGTGCTGGACCTAATATAGTATTTCATATGAATTTTATTAATGGGGTTCTGTAATTGTGTAATTTAATTGGGAATTACTATTGAATTTTAATAGATTTGTATAAATTGATATCGCGTTACATCCCCCAGAATCTTAACAAGTTTTCTAGTACAGGCCAAGGAAACTTCATTTGATTGAAGATTGTATTCTTCGATTAAAGCTCGGTTTTTAAAAATCAGGTTTCGGTTTATTTATTTGACTGCAAAATAATATATTTATAATATTTTATTCTATTACTTTATAATGCCAAATTGACTTTTGGGTTCTTCTTCAACCATTGCTTGTAAGAATTTTGGCATCATGCTTAATTAAATTGATAATTATACATTTTTGATATAAGAGTTTACCAGAAAAGAAAAAAAAACTGTCAGGTAGTCATTGGAAAAAACAAATAAAAAAACTAGATGTGATATGCGCCAGGAAAGCAGCCAATCAACAACCTCGATAATGAGCGTGTTACTTGAAGCGAAAGCATATTAATTCAAAAATGTTTACTTGAAATTCTGTGTTATTATTATTATTAAAATTTTCTGCGGTGGCAGAACGCATCCCCGTACTGTCCATGTATTTGAATGCGGAAATGTTTGAGAGTATCAGGAATTTGCATACATTACGTAAAGGAGTCACTGTACATTTATGTCCCCCCCCTCTCCAAGATAGATATATCTAATAGCCTAGTGTTAGAATGATGAACGGAAAGAAAATAATAAAAAAAATTTCACATTAGCAACTTCATGTACAATATTTTCACACTTAACACCGAGGAATCGACAGGCAATATCAGTAGTTCTCATACTGCCTGTCGATTCCTTTTTAAATTTGCCGACCTGGTTGTCCGAATGGTTAACATGTCCACTCTCCAACCAACATGCTGCGGGTTTGAATCCCGCCATGGGTATGGAGGTTGTGGATGTCTTTATAGGGAGATGAGTTTCTTCTCCCGGTGTGAGAACACTTTCCCGCTTATTGGAGGCTTGAAGTGGCTTAAAAAAAGTTGTATGTTTTGTTTCTAGAGCAGGATTTCCAGTCTACGCACAAAATATACTATAAAACGGTACAAATGTGCTATGATTTACGGAAAAAAAAATTTTTTTCATGGGTAACAAACAAAAGTAATAATTAACACCTTTTTTTATTCTCCAAAGGTGCGTTGCTGTTTTAGCCTTAAATGAATGACTTGGAAATTGAGAGGCAGCATATCCTCACTCTTAGTTTCAATGAAAACCGAGCACGTGGCTATCAATGCTTTTAGAATCATTTTTAGTAGATAAGTTGGGATTTAAATAAGGTCGGAATTTAAAGACCCCGAATTTCCAGGAGAAAGGTCTATTTACTCGAACTAGAAAAAATACTCGGAAATCGGGCTCAAAGTCTTGAAAGAGTTCCTCTAGTGTGGTTCCTCCATTTTTTTTCTGTTTAGCATTGTGGTACTAGGAAAAAAAAAAAAAAACACTTTTGAATTCCAGTACTACAGTTGTGTGTGTATTGCCCTTTCGTATAATTGAATACCCTCCCCCCCGCCCCCAAAAAAACCCAAGATTATTGCTAATTGAAATTCCGTAGCTAACAATGGTGTCCACGATGCCCTTCAATTAGAAACTAGTTGTCAGTCCAGTCTAGGATGCGAACAGACTTTGTAAGGATTTTTAGTGGATGGTGAATCAGATGTCTTCATACTTTTCCTACTGAAAACTCAAGTTGTTTTCATCCTGCAAAGCAAGAAAACTAACAAAAACATGCAGTCAGCAGACATTGGCTTCAACTTTAGTCTACGAATTCTATAAAATAAAAATAAACTGTTACAGGCCTTAGTTTTCATAAATATAGCCCGCGGAGTAGTGATTTTTTTAAAAATTATTTTTGTTAAAATTTAACTAGTTGAATTTATTTCATGTATATGAGTATCTAATTAAGACACTGCTTCCAAGTCAAGTGCTTCTTCTACTCTTCCGTTGCAAGTAAACAAGTTTCCACTTGAAGTTTTATTACCATAAAAAATAACATTGTATTATGTGCTAGACCGCTAGAAGAAAGGCCGGTATAAATTTCATTGTAGTTTCCGACTAAAATAACTTTTTCTAAGCCTGTGTTTTTTTGGTAGATACTCGATAAAATTGATCCATAGCACAGCCAAATAGAAGTTTCCTCCTGGGAACTGAGTTTTTAATCTTGCACCTCTGAAAAGTTGGCCGAATATCTCACTATTTCAGATAACAACGAATGCTAGTTTGGTTCATGAGATGGTAACAGTTTTTGTAGTATAAAGAAATAGTTTTATTCCTCAAGTAGGTTTAACTTTTTGGAAATCGGTGACTGCTAGTGCCCTTGGCGGAGCTGATGGCTACTGATAATTTTTGAAGACAGTGGGGAACTATTTGGGAATAAAAAAAGCTTTAGGTTTTTTTTTTTTTCAGTCTTTGATATCTCTGAACTTATTTCATATTCCCTTTAATTTATCAAACTTTGCAATTGCATCTTTTGCAGACCATCATTTTTAGTTTCCTATCACAAAATCGATTTTTTTTTTTTTGAAATATTTACAAACGAATGGATCCAAATTTTTAAAATTATTCCAATTTTTGTTTCACTTGGATCGTTTACAAGTTGACATTTTATATTTGCAGTAACTTCACGTTGGTGGGATAGGGATCAGTCAAGTTTAGTATGTATTCGAATAATTAATTGCCCACACGTTTCTCTCTCGCATCGATTTTATTGCCATGCTTCGAACTACTGCTGTCTACTGAAATTAGTCAGTTTTTCCTTTCTACTGAATCGTGTGCGCAGAACAAAATGTCTAGAATATATTATATAGCGGGTTATCTGATGAGTGGGTCAAAAGTTAACTTGATACACTCATAGGATTTTTATAAACGAATCCTTACTCGATCGATCACTTTCAGTAATGAATTTGTCACTGGTTTCATGATAGTTCTCTGCAAAATCAGCGGGCAATTTTTCATTTCAGACCTGAAAATTTTCAACTATATTGTAACTAAAACAATTAAAAGGAAAATTATCATAGACCATCATTTAAAAAAAAAAAAAAAAACGCACCGATTTAAACCTTGTTCATGAACATTTTGCACATTTGCTGCTCCAGCAAATGATCAGATTGAAACCAAAATTTTGGAATTGCTCTACAATTTTTTTATAGGAATCTCAAATTGAGTACAATTTGCCAGTGTCCTGGAATAGCTTATTTACGAATCGATGGACAAGACAAACTTGTGCATCGTACTCGTACCTCAAAAGAACAATCGTTAGGGCATTTTCTTAAGACGGCAAAAAGTAAATTTCATTATTTAAACTGCTCATATATCGCGAACTGTTGGAAAGTTTTCTTTTTCCTTTTTGGTTATAATTCAGTATTCATCGGGGGGAAAATTCCCCTTTTATGACCACTTTTTTATTGCAATAATAATGTTGCATTATGTAGTAATTTAATTGCGTAGAAGTTATTTTAATAAATTAATTTTGATGGCTTTTTGAGGTTTGATCACCTGGATGTGGTCTTGATGTTTAGAGATGAATTTGTTGACAGATCTTCCTAGACAAGTTACACAAACATAATACTTTGTGTATGCCAGGTAGCATCAGTAGTGAGTTTCTTTTGGAGAAGGCAACAAATTACGAATTTGGTTGATGACTTTGTAGGTAGTAACGAATTTATATTTTAGGGGAATTAAGTAGTAGTGCAGAGGGTAAGATGTCTTTAGCGAAGTAGAGTAGTGTGCCCTCCCACGATGAGGCCTTGGATTCCCTGGAGGTGTCAAGTAATAATAATTTTTGCGCTTGCTCAGAGATGCCTTTAATATATGGTATAGGGGTCCTGTGGACTTCTTGTGTAGGTTGCTATATAGGAGAGTTATTTAATTATTTTTCTTTGTGTTATTCTTGAATTGTATCCATTTAGTAGGGCTGTTTGCTTGATAGTTTCCAATTCTTGTTAAAGCACCATGTTCATGTAACTTGTCTTACTACAAACAAACAGAAAGAAATGTCAACAAATGCATTTCTGAACACCAAGACCTGGATGTGGTCTTGATGTTCAGAGATGCGTTTGTTGACATATTTTACTATTTGTCTGTAGTAAGCCAAGTTAGAAAGCGCAAACAGTATTTTGTATAAGGCAGATACCTCAATAGGGAGTCTGTCTGAATTTGGTTGAGTTTGTAAGTAGTGATGAGTTTGTTTTCTCATAATTTTTGCCACTCATTCAGATATGCCTTTTAATGTGGTATAAGAATCCCGTGGACTTCTTGTCTAGGTTGCTGTATAGCAGCGATTCTCAACCCTATGCCCACGGGCGCATTTGCGCCTGCGGAGCTATTTGTATGCTCCCCCTTTCAATTATTAAATAAGGAAAAAATAAAATTAAAACTGAAAATGTCTTTTCCTAGTAATAATATTTATTGAAATTGTAAAAAATGTTAACATTTATGTTATATCACGAACATTTTGTAATTCCTCTGTCTTTGAGTGCGAATGTTACTAGTGCCAATTTTGTGCGTATGTTTTATGTATTTAGTCTACTGACAACCGTGCGCTTGAGGGATGTCACCATTTTACCGGTGTTGTCGGCACGCTTTGATCATACATTGTTTTCTCGTGTTTAAAAATTTTGTCCTAAAATGAGTAATCCAAATAAAAAAACAACAACGAACCTATAAATTCAACAACAATAAAGACTATTGTTTTATCCAGAGTAAAGAGAAATATTTTTGCTTATTATGCGTTGGTTTAATTTAGTTGTATAATAAATGTTACATGTGTATTTATGTACATTTTCATAGGAAAAAAATATTGGTGCCCGCAACTCTTCCCAATCGAATGCGCCCACGACCAACCAGTCGTGGGCGCATTCGTTAAGAACCCCCTGCTGTATAGGAAGGAAGTTTGCACATCAAACCTCACATATCTGGTCTAGCACAACACGGGATTGAAAACACTAGCCACAGGATCCAATGGGAAAATGCCAAACTGTTACATAGGTCCATGTATAAACAGCGTTTATACAAGGAAAGTGCCGAAGCCCTACTTCATCGACCCAACTGCAATCGTAACAACTGCTTCACCAATCCTAAGGCGCTTGAAATTGTCATACTTAACTGTATTAAATATAATCTCGAGCGTTTTTTAACTGAAAATTATCCAATTTAATTTGACTTTTAGTCCAATAGTTTGTAACCGATGTACATGTGACTATCGAGGTGTGGCTATTAAATAACGAGACAAGGTGCGCTATGAATCGTGTACACGTAGCAATGGATGCGCTTGCGCCGTGAATGACCTTGAAGGTTCTAGAAGCAGTTGAGATGAGCATTGTTCGCTGTCGCTCGTAGTTAGTCTGCAGGCAGTTGTCTAATGTTGATAATATCTAACGTTAAACTCGAGCAGCGCATTAATCTCAAATTCCTTGTGTTTGGACCGAGTATTTGAAACTGTTGCAGGAGATGTACGGTTAGAGAGGGCGGCACTTTGAACATTTTTGAACTTTTGGAGTTAATTCTAAAATACAGTCTTGAGAACTAATTTCCAAATATTGTAATACTACTAATACTACTGCGAATTTTACTCACAATTGCTGTGAGTGTTGCTAGTTGTGAGGGGGGGGGGTTCTAAATAAAATTGATTAAGAATTACCTACATTACTATGAAATAGACTTCGACAATTTTGCTAACAGAAAAGCAAGAAAAATAATTTCAATAATTTTAATTTCAACATTTTAGAATGTTGAAATTAAAGTTTTATTTAAAAATAAACAGTGTTTTAATTTATTTCCCTCTACGTCGTTTTGACTTTTCGTAGTATTTTTGATGTGTATTGAGAGAGGCGGCAAACGCTCTAACTACACCACTGTGCACGGTGATAATGTAATGTTACGTGCGGGAATGTTTGAATGGCACAAACGCTTTGCTGAAGGTCGAGAAAACGTTGAAGATGACGAACGACCGGGTCGCCCTGTCACTGCAGCAACCGAACAAAACGTTGCGAAAATTCATGAAATTGTCTGCAACTTCACCGATTAAGCATTCGGATGATAGCAGACATGGTGCACATTGATAAGGAGACTGTACCACAAATTTTGCATGAGTAATTTGGTTCCCATGAGTTTTTGGGAACCAAAATGAGAGAACAAGTGAGGAAGAAGAGACTCAATCTGTGGAAGAACAATGCTTGGCTTCTCCATCACGACAAAGCTCCAGCCCACAGTGCACTGTCTGTAAAGCAATATCTGACTGATAAAGATCCCAGTGTTGGACCATCCTCTGCCTTACTCGCTGGAATTAGCTCCGTGCGACTTATATCTTTTTCCAAAGTTGAAATCCACATTGAAGGGCACTCATTTTCAGTCAGTGGATGAGAAAAGGAAAAAACGGCAGCACTACTGAAGGAGATAACACTTGATGACTTGCAGCACTGCTTCCAACAATGGAAAATTCGTATGCAACGGAGGAGTATGTTGAAGGGGATAACAATTAAGTTGTACAATTGTAATAATAAACCACATTTTTGCAACCAGTCTCATTATTTAATAGACACACCTCGTATATAGAGGGATTCCAACGTTACTCATGTGCTGTTTCTTTTATTTAAATTCCTTTTATTGTTGTTCTCTGTCCACATTGATGTCTTACGATATGTAAGATGAAAGATATCTGAATTATAATTTTTTTTTTTTTTACTGTGGTACACATCATTCTATATTATCTGACCTCCATGGAGTCAGAGACTTGTGGGAAGTATACGCTATTGCACACAATGTTCATCTAACTGTACCTTAAACTGATTCAATGTGTTGGCATTCACAATGTACTCGGGCAATGCATTCCACTTGCCAATCACTCTCCATGCAAAGAACTTTCTGCTCACATCCTCCTTATACAGTTTCCAGTAATAGCCTCTCGTTCTACCCCCTCTCCCATTCTATAAAAAATCTCTGCCATGTCAATCCGATTGCAATCCCGACTAGTGTATGTCTAAATCATCCCTCCCCCCTCTTCCTCCTATTCATGAGGCTTTGTAACTTACATTCTCTCAATCTGTTCTCATACTCCATATTCCAGAGACAACTGTGACTGCCTTTGTGAATCTTTACTGGACCCTTTCCAACATATCCTCGTCACTACGAAAACCCAGCAACCAAATATGTGCACAATAATCAATATGAGGCCTGATCAAGGCCTTATACAATGGCATCATAACCTCTATTCTGCATGTCAGGATCCTCCACATCAATCTTCTCTGCTTCCTTTTAAAGTTTCCCCAACAAGTGTATACTTTGCATCCCATTGTTGCTTATCAGATCTCAAGACTTTACACTTTGCAACATTGAACTGACATTTCTATTTATCTGTTCATTCATGCAATCTATTCAAGTCCTCCTGTAACGCCATAACATCTGCTTGACTCTGCACCCTCCCCAAAATCATCTGCAAACAGCTGTTTGCAGATGATTTTGCATCATCTGCAAACAGCTGTATATATCACTAGTTAAACCCATCCCAATATCATTAACATAAGAATTGAACAATGTCCCAAACTGACCCCCTGTGGTACACCACTAGTGACCTTCCTCTTTCAGGATACTGCACCCCCAATAAACAACTTTCTGATACCTATCTGACAGCCAGTCACTGATCCAATTCAGAAGTCTGTTATCTAATCCCATCTGTTTAGTTTAACAGTTGTGTGACAGTATCAAAAGCTTTTGCAAAATCCAGGTACATCACTGTATATGCATCTCCCCTGTCCAAGGTATTTGTCACCTTGTTATAGTACATAAGTAAGTTAGTAAAACATGATCTCTCCTTAACAAACCTAAGCTGATAACCACAGATAATACTGCTCTTATCAACCTGTTTCTGTATCCTACTTCTCACCAACCTCTCCAGTATCTTCATCACAACTCCAGATTCCCTGGAACATTCCCTTAAAATACATGGTGATATGTTATCAAATCCTGTCTCCTTATTTATATCAAGGCTATTTCCTCAAATATCTCCTGATCATTCACAATTAAGCCATCCTCTACACTTAAGTTCCTCATGATTCCACCCTGATCAGGATGAAACACCCTTATAAATTGATCATTGAATGGCTCAACAATGTCTTCTGCAACAGTTACCATTTTCATCCATTAACATCATCTTACCATGATCATTCTTCCTTCTACTTACTACATATCTATAAAAAAAAAAAAAAATAATAAAAAAAACTGGAGTTTTCTTTGCCTGATTTGCCAATTTCTGCTCATACTGCACTTTTGTTTTCCTTACTGAGTCGTTTTCCTGGCTAGCCACAACCCAGGTGATCACTCTCACCAAGTGGAAGAAAGTGTGAAACCCCACTTGCAATTGCATCCTCTGATGAAATGATCAGATCTAAAATTCTCGATTCTCACGTTCCTTCCTTTTCGTACTGTTTGAGATAGTTCTCTCTCTAAAGAACTCGAGAAATTAATTTTCCTTATTCCCTAGGGTTACCATACGTCAGCATTTATGTGGACATGTCCGCATTTTGATAATGAAAATATCTGCCACTGTTGTCACAATGCCAGTGTTGAAAGGCTCTTTTCATTAATACAAGCTCAGTGGACCAAGGAAAGAAATAGACTTACCATAGAATCTGTGAAAGGACTTGCTATAGTTCAATTTAATTGCAGACATTTTACATGTAAAAATATGTTCGACTATTTGTATCGAAACAAAGAACTGCTAAAGAAAATTAGGTCTAGTGAAAAATATGCATGGGCTGCAAAGTAATGTATGTAGTGTGATAAGACTTATGATGACACTTAAAATCTCATATTTTTGTGTGTTCTAATAAGCATACTCATCACATCTAATTAATGAAAAGCTTACAAAGGTAAAGATTTCAAACATGTGTATTTATTTTTGTGTTAGATGTTTGTGTCCAGTACAAGTTGGTCAGGCGATGGGGTGTCAGCATTTCAGAATATGGTAACCCTATTATTCTCAAATGCTATATCTTCATTCCAATCTATACTGCCATAATTAAAATTAATAATAATTAACCTTCCTTTGTTCACTAATCCAAGTTGTTTATACATTTCTTCATCATCATCACTGCCCTCCACATTTCCGGGCCCATATCAACATCCAACTAAATGTCTTCTAGTCAACCTCCATGTTATACTACACTGTCTCATAACCATTGCCACTATTTTCCTCTTTCATGTCTATCTTATGTGGACATAATTCCCCTGCTATCATCAGCAGGAGCACTCTCCCTTCCCCTCCTGTTCTTTCCATCCTCACGAAAAATACTGTATCCTTCCATTTCTGTTCCAATTAGAATATTATCTTCATTTAACCATGCTACACTTTTTCTAATGATTTTGGGGTGAATAAACTCCGTGAAACCATTTCATTTCCCTTATTTCTGATACTTCTGGTATTTATAAACCAACACAGTAGTTCATTTTTAGGTCTATAACCAGTCCTATCCAAGGCACTTGTTGGTTGTGATTTCTCCACCATACTTGCCCATCACCTTTATCACCACTTACTACATATCAGCTCAGTCTCAACTTTCCCCCACCCATATTGCAATATACTCCATCTTCATACACGCATTCACTGCCAATTTTTTGCATCCATATGTGTGTATGCATCATACACACATACTTCCACACACTGCTTCTATCCAGCAAGATTTTCTCCAGTGCACTCACTCCAAAGCCATTCAAATGCAACCCATCATGCCTGTATAATTTCATTCTTCCCTCAAACGCATGCCATATATCCACAAACTGTGCTCACTTCTCCTCACACAGCTCTTCTAGCATATCATTCATGATTTTGGCTCTCTCTCCATTGCAACTGATCATTGTCGTACCTTGGTAACACACTGACAGCCTTTACCCCTACACTGTTATCTTTCACTCTTCTCAATAACCTTCTGATATTTGCCCTCACATGCTCTGTATGTCCACTTAGATCATTTGTCCCCACAATCACCACCAACTCTTTTACTCGTTCCTTCCTCATCTCCAGTGATTATTGGCCTGAATTATCCTACTCATTCTCCCTGCTGGATAGCAGACCTTATGGACTCTCTCATTAACTAATCCTTGAAACTATGAAATCTCCATATACTGCTATCCTGGAATCGCTCTTCACCTCCTTTACTCTTTTTTTTTTTCCGCTCTATAATAATGAATATTCCTACAGGTTTCATTATACAAAAAAGGTTGAAATATTTTACTGGTTCTTTGTTGATAATGCATTTGATGTTTCCCATTTTCATGGTTCTCCCCCCCCCCCACTGATACCAAATTACAGCAGTTATTCAGTTTAATTAGTCCTTATATTGGATTTATTTCAGAGAATAACATCTGCATGAAATAAAGATCTCAGTTTAATATCTCTAATTTTAGTATCAGGTTTAATGCCACTTTTCTTCATATAGTGATCCATATTTTTTATTTATTTAATTTTTTATGTATCTCCCACCTATAGTACATAGGCAGACTAAGGAATTTTTTTTTTATTTCTTCATAGTCCAGAAGCCCCTGTTGAAAAGACCAAACATGGAGCGTTTTCAACTCACTTCGTGTTTCCAATAAGCAGAGTGTTGGTCTCGCACTGTGAGATGAAATTCATCTCCCACCTAAAGATAAGTGCAAACATTCATGCCCAAGGTGGGATTCAAATTAGTGACTTGTTAGTTGAGCGGGGGTACGTTAATCACTCAGTCAACCTGGCTGATGATATAAAATAAATAGCAGTGGAAGTAGTGCATTCATTGTCTTATATCTGATTTTTATGTCAAACCATATTCCTTTACAGCTTTCATTTCTAACTCTTGACTTACAACTTAGGCTACATATTGTTCTATACTCTGTATCATTTACACTATATATATAGGTAGCCCTCGTATAACGCGAATGTTAGGTTTCACAGAAATGCCGCGTTATATAAATCGCGTTATGCGAGACTCAGATCACATAGAAAAAGTAGGGTTAGGTTCCGAAATCGTTTTTTTTTTTAAAAAAAAAAGATTATATAAAGAATGACATATCCAACAAAAATATATTTTTATTTAATTCAAGTAATTCATGCAAGTTAAGAAAACATAAACTATGAAACAAATACATAGTATAAATTGTATGTAAACTTCATTGCACATAATACATAAATGTTTTAGGCAAAATAAAATGTATATTTCAATCGTCGTCATTCTCTTCAAAACTAACATTTCATAATGTTCTTTATTTACGAGTGGCCGGACGTCGTTATCACTTTATCTCTTGGCCATCATTAGTATAATTCTCATTGCATACTTCGGTTGCTTTAGTTAACAAGAAGTCAGTAATAAGACCTTGCTTACCACTATACTGCAGCAATATTTTATTAAGTTCATAATACGGAGCCAAGCAAATATCAAATTGTCTCGTGAATGTTCCAGAGCGCTCCGTTGAGAGATCATTATCCATAAAATAACTTTCTTGCCAAGTTCAATTCTTCTGATAATTTCTGTAAACTGAACTCTTTAACGGATTCATCGCAATCACAATAGTTGAACTTTCCCCGCCATTTGGTTCGACGTCATCTATTAATTATACCAGTTCCCCCCTCATTTAAATCTATTTCCCCATTAATTAATTCACCAATTTCTTTTTCAATCATATCGCAGAAGCGCTCTAAGTGGCCATTACTACAAAAATGTTTTTGTTTTTTTACATAAAAAAAACATTACATATTGTACGTAACTGACCAAAAAAAAAATAAAGTGCTCAGCTTGAGATTAACACACTTATGATTTTTAATGCGCTTTCCTAGCAGAAAACGAAGACAATTTTCAACAATAAATACTTTATACTGTAAACAATTGACGTACATGCGTGCTAAAGGATATTTCCTCTAATATTCCTTACTTATAACTACGTGTGTGATACGGGCAAACGCAAATTTAACGAAGATAAAATTGGATTTTTAAGTCGCGCAGTGAAAAATTATATGAAAAGATAAAGGGTCACTACAGTTTGTAGACCGCCTTATATCGAAACCAACCGCGTTGTACAAGTACTGCGTTACGAGGGTTACCTGTAATTGTAGTATTTTGAAGAACTTTTCTGTTGGCACCAAATGAGCTTGCGGTGTTCTTTGTGTTGTTCACAATCAAAGAACACCGCTAGCTCAAAAAAACAGTCCCAGAAGAGTGGAACGAAGGAAAATTTGTGCCCGCTGCACATGAGACAATCCAAGTGGTGAAAGTGTAAAGAGGCTGATTAGAGACGAATACAAATCTGGATTGAAGAGTTGGAGATCTTGCTTTATTAGTTCAATTTTATAATAGTGACTACTGTATTGAACAAAGAACTTAAATCAGTTGTCATTCTCTACATATTTATTGCTATAGATATCAATGGCAAAATTAGCCTGTTCAACTGATGTCGTGAAACTCATACAAGCGAACTTTAAGCATTTAAGTGCAATTAGAGCTAATAACGTGAAGAGTTCAAATAAACAGATATATGCGGTGGAATACATTAATTTACCTCGTCAATGTATTATTTTTATTTTTTCCTGATAATTGTGTGTGTTGTCAAAACAGTTTCTTGTTTTGTGAGAGGAGAGACCTCAATTTGGAAAAGCAAAATCCTTCTATTTCCGTATGATATCTTCCAGTTCATCTTTAATTGAAAAAGTCATATAAAGGTTTATTGCATCATAATGAGAGTCAAACTCAGATATTTTACAACGGTATGTCGCTTCGTTCTTTCAACTGCTCAACCGAGGCACTATTATACATAATCGGACGAACAATTTGCGAGCTTAGTCCCGTTGGTTTGGTTGCAGTTGGCGCGAGGTTAGATAACTATTCAATTTGCTTCGAGCTGCCAGATTAACATTACGGCTGTGTATGTGAAGATTAGCGTATTCGTAATTCATTAGTGAAAGTATGGATTTCGTGCTTACAAAAAAGGTATGCAGCTCTTATGCAGGCATAAAATATACAAAGATAATCGGACATTTTACGCTTGTGTGTGCTGGAATTCAAATATTCTTAATTACTTGATATACTTCAGTGAGCTTAAAACACGTTGAAAGCACGGATATGGTTTTTACCTGTTACAAGGTTGTACGAACCGTGTTCCTTTACCTGTGAAATTCATAGCAGGGGAAGTTATTTCAGGTGTGGATAGAAAATAATATTGTACTTTGGAAGCTTCCAGAACGTGCTTCTCGGAAGTTTCGTTTAACTTCCTGAAGTACCTTTTGCGCAGTTCTCAATTTCTAAATAATTATTTGGTGTAAATATAGTTTCTCCTTGCGAATTTTTTTTCCCTTAAAGGAACTTTTAATTAATATTATAAGCGAACTTGTCTCCCTTGTTAATTTTTAATCTATTAAAAAATCGGGCATTAAAAGTCAAGTACTTTGAGAAGGCAGGAGATTGGCAGCAATTTAGAAGGTATGGATCAAATTTCAGATGAGAATTTATCTCAGCATTTTTCAACAAATTATCAGTTAAAGTGAGCTTCTAGGCAAGAGATTGACAGCAGTTTATTGCAGCCAGTCGCCTGCTTTTTTTTTTTTTTTTTTTTTTTTGTATTCTGGGTTATATTTCTACATATACGTTACTTATTTTATAAGTTTCTTTAGAGCTTCCGTACAGCAATTGGAAGAACGATGGTAAGTTCTACCCTTGAATTGGAAAAAAGCCTAAGTTCGATTCTCGTCGTGAAGAAATTAGTAAGGTTTTTCTCCCAGAATCTTGGGGTTTTCAGCTGCATTACAAACAAATCGGCCTTCAGAACACACGCAATTTACAGACAAAAAAAAAATATATAATAATAATAATTCTAGTGGTGGGCAGTAGATGACGTTGGTGTAGATCAGGCATGTCAAACTCGTTTATCTCCAATGGCCAAATTAAGAATTATACACCAAGCCGCGGGCCGCAACGGGGAAAAAAATCTCGAAATAAAGAGGAAACAAATTTTTTAATATTAACATTAGAGTATATAAGTACAAAATACAACCATGTTACAAAAATACATATAAAATATAAAGTTTACATG
This sequence comes from Typopeltis vanoorti, assembly GCF_054136105.1. Taxonomy (NCBI): domain Eukaryota; kingdom Metazoa; phylum Arthropoda; class Arachnida; order Uropygi; family Thelyphonidae; genus Typopeltis; species Typopeltis vanoorti. The sequence goes on from NC_143559.1 coordinate 83,303,824, forward strand.
TACTCTCTCTCTCTCTCTCTCTCTCCATGTGGTAACTCTCCACTCAGAACGAATGTCAGTGAATAAAAAAGCAAAACTTAGTTTGAAGTCTATTATATTTTTGTACCCACTGTTTCTCATCACAATCCCTTCCCCTCCCCTCCCTTTTTCTTTCAAGTATTTAGGATTCTTTTTTTCCCCAGAACAGTTGCCAGTAGAATTCTTCAGGTTGTTTTTCGAACTGTTTTCTCACTTCTCCTTAGGCCTGCCCACTAGTTCTTAACTGAAGACATAATCTAGTGTATCAAGGATACCTTTTGATATGTCGTCAGTTTAGGAAATAATCAGTCCAAGTCTTGAATGAATGACGGTATGTCTCGCCCTTTGATTCTAAAAGGCCTAAGTTCGATTCTCGTTGTGATGAGAGGAAACTTTATGTTGGAATATTTTAATTGAAGGTAAGTTAGCCAATCTCATACGGAGGTATCAGGGTTCATTCTCCTGGAAACTCGGGTTTTTCATCCCACATACAGAAAAATCAGCCATCAGAACACACATGCAATTTACAGACAAAAAATAATGGTGGTGATGGACAGTAGATGCTGTTGGTGTAGATGATGATGGTAGTGGTGGTTTAGTGTAGGGGGTAGATTTAAGTGGTGGAGATGGAAAGTTGTTGAGTAGGTGCCCTCCTTCGATGAGTCTTTGGACTCCTTGGAGGTGTCACTAAATAATAAAATAATAAAGGAGGATGCTCACAACATCAAGTCTAAACTCTTCAATAGCTGCTGAAGTGAATGTGCTCTTGTGCAGGCTCAAATTATCATGTTGGAAAAGACTTCCTCAGCAACGACACAGTTAATTTGATTTTTCAACTTTCTCAGAGCCTTCATATAGCTTTGCACATATATCATCCCTTTCACTATGTATTAGCATGCACTTTCCAGTGAAAAGTTGCGATTTAAACTCTTTGGCCTTTGGTAGGTACCTTGCAATATTTCATACACTAAATTTTCAGTTTAGGGTCATAATGATGAATCCAGCTTTCATCTGTAGACATAATTTGTGAAGAAAAGCATTGCCTTCTCTTTGGTATCTTGAAACAATTGGCAACAAACTTTTATTGCAACCTAGTTTTATAATGATTTGATTAACTTGTGCTGCTCTCGTGTTCAATTTTAGTACCATTATTATTATTCAGGCCTCCATGGAGTCAAAAGACTCATTGTGGGAGGTCCTTTCTAAGACATACGTCTATCAAGGCTCATCGAGGGAGGTCCCTCCTAGGAAACGCGTCTATCATACCACTCCTTAAATGCATTGACCATTCTCGCTCTCACCACTATCAAGCAACGCATTCCATGGTTCAACCACCCTCCATGCAAAGAAACCACTCCTTGCCCTCTTTCTCATAGTTTCCTTTCGTAACTTCCAGGGATGGCCCCTTGTCATGACTCCTTCCTGCTGTTCAACCAAGCGAAAGAACTCCCCAGTGTCGACCCTGTAACCACCTCTCAACAGTTTAAAAGTCTCAATCATATCACCTCTCCTTCTATCCACCAAACTCTGCAGTCCACACTCCATCAGCCTATCCTCATAACTAACATCATACAGTCCTGACACCATCTTTGTTATCTGCCTTTGTATCCTCTCCACAGTTAATTTATCCCCTTCAAATCCTGGCGACCAGATCTGAGAACAATAGTCTAAGTATCGTCCAATCAGAGTCTCGTACAATGGAATGATAACCATTTTATCTCTGCAGGTCAGCGTCTTTCTCATTATTGCAGGAATCCTGTGTTACCCTCACTACTTTTGAAATATGTCCTCTGAATTTCAGGTTTCTATCAATCATCAACCCAGATCTCTTGTTGTCTCCCCTACTTCCTCCAGTGTAGCTCCTCCAATAGAGATATGCAGCGTGTTATCGATGTGTCCCAAGCCTCAAGACCTTACACTTTGCTACATTAAACCGATACCTCCATTCATTTGCCCATCTATCTAGCTTATTCAAATCCTCTTGCAGGGCTACCACATCTGCACTATTACTAATAACCCTTCCCAGCTTCGCATCATCCGCAAACAACTGAATAACCCCTTGCAATCCATGGATAATGTCATTGATGTAAAGGTTAAATAATATAGGTCCCAGTACTGAGCCCTGTGGAACCCCACTTGTAACCTTCCGCCTCTTTGATATTGCTCCACCATACACAACTCTCTGATATCCATCGGACAACCAATCCTGAATCCAGTTGACCAATCTGACATCCAGACACATGTTCTGCAACTTGAATATCAGCTTCTCATGTGGCACCCTGTCAAATGCCTTTGCTAAGTCTAGGAAAATGGCAGTATATGCCTTTCCCTCATCTAATGCTCTTGTAACTTTATCATAAAAGGCTATCATATTGATTAAACGAGCACCCTTTCACAAATCCATGTTGACTCTCACAGATAACATTACCCTCATCTGCCCAATGCTGTATATGGTCCCTCACTACTTTCTCCAAGATCTTACTAACTACTGATTGATCTCTGATTTACTTATCATTGTTTTCATCAGCTTTCTGCTTATGGAAATCATCAGTTTCTATCCACCATTTTATGATTGGTCATTAATGTCAACCCTGCCACTGGTGCTTCTTGTTCTTCAAACCAGGAACTTAAAGTGGTCACATATGCAGTTGCTTTATCATAAAAACTTTAAGTAGCAGTGAATTTCAATAGCATTCACATTTTTGTGTCAGAAATTTGATCACTGCATGTGTTTATCATGCTTTAATAAATTTGTGATGACATTCATTCATTGTGTATGCAATGAAGCAAGAAATACAACTTTGATTGTATGTCACTTCATGCTAAATTTTAGAGGAAGGCTGAAGGAACAAAATAACTAAACACGTTTCATAGCCACTCACACTTCAAGCAGTGCTGTATATGCACTGGCTTAACTTTCAGAATGCCCCTGCTTCCTTAAGCCAAAGGATCACTTGTGTAGAAAAACATACTAATAAGTGGGGATGGGGAAGTTATTATTCCCCTTTATAAAGCTTTATGACTACCTCGCTAAAAATTATTCATCTGGATTTCTTTGGAATGAGGAAGTAGTGGAGAGAATTCAGAGGGTTTGTAGAATGCTTCTTATGAGGACAGATTTGAAAGTTTGAAGATTGCAAAAATTGATAGGAAGAAAAGAGGGATGTGATTGAAACACATTACATGGTACATTGTTGTTAAAGGGAATTTTATACAATAGATATGGAGGAAATTTTTCATTAGATGGTTGAAGAAGAAAGAAACATGGATCACCCCAGAAGTTGAGCACAATTGTGGTTAGCAGAGATGTCAAGACCAGCTTTTTTGTTTAGAAAGTAATGAATGAGTGGAATGGGTTGCCAGAGGTAGTTCTGATTGCACTGTCAGCGAATAATTTAAAGGTGAAGGATATTTGCTGTTATGTGAATAAGTTAGTGTGGGCTCACGTGATGAGTCTTAGGAATGTAGGGAGGTACACAGCTGGTAATAATAGCACACTGCTTGGAAAGAAGTCGATGGACACCATAGTGTGAGGAACAAACAGCCATGGCATCCACCTTCTTTCTCTGCGATGAGTGCTGCAAGCCATCAATGAGGATTTTGGACCATTCTTGTTGTAGGCATGTAATGAAGTCCTGGAGTGGGGCAGACATCCCTTAACCTCACCCAGTGCTCCAGTTCATCTCTCAGATGTCCAATGGGATTGAGATCAGGACTCTGTGGAGGCCAGTCAAGTGTAGTGAGTTCATGAGCTCACACGAACCAGCTTCTGAATGTTTTTCTGCAGATTCATGTTCCATTTGATGCCTGTAACTCTGCATTAAACATGTTGGCCAATGAATAGTGTTTTATACATATTATCCTTTGTAGCATTCTATTCGGTGAGTGTGGTGTTCATCCACACAGTTGTAGCAGCAGTTTTATGACATGGCATTGTCTCTTGCTGAAAGAGAGAATGGTCATTTCAATAGAAACACCATAAAGTAGGAAGCATTGCATTGGGCCATCACATCTCTTAGATACCTCTCAGAGTTCAATGTTTGTGGCACCACAAACAAAGGTCCAAGACCAAACCAAGAAAAACAGGACAATACAATCACACCACCTCCAAATTTCATATGCACTCTAGTAAGAGGCATTCACTGGACATCCGTCGCACCCAATCCTGTGCATCTGCTTGGTAGAGGGTGTGATGTGATTTGTCACTCCATAACACGGCTTGCCAAGCTTCCATGTCCTACTGTACACACTCTTTGCACCACTGAAGGCAATGCTGCATGTTGGTTCAGGTAATGTGGGGCTTGCATATTGCAGTCCATGTTATGAGCCTTGGTTCTGAATGTTTTTGTGCAGATTCATGTTCCATTTGATGCTGCCTGTAACTCTACATTCAACATGTTGCCATTGAATAGCATTCTATGCATATTATCCTTTGTAGCATCCTATGGTATGTTCAGCAAGTGTGGTGGTCATCCACTGCAACACTTCTGGTTGACTCCCTGCACTTCTGTCTCAGTATGGTATCACTGATTGTTGACCTGTGATGGCCCAATTTGTCAACAGTTTGTTGAACAGATAGGCATGCAACTTAGCATCCTATCACAACATCTTTTTCAAACTCTGTTTCCTTCTCGTAGCCATTTCACCTAACATAGTTACACTGATTTGGAAGCATTGCACTCCTCCAGTTTATATCAGATACAAACACGTGACTCATTACATGGCATGATGTATCTCGTCTGTGTGGGTGTCCATTGCCATCTTTACAAGCAGTGTATATGTTATATTATAATTAATGCTTAATTGGCTGATTTGAATAGTTTGTGTGCTCAAATTAACAGGCTCAGGGTTAGAATCCAACTCTTGGTAAGAAGTTTGTAAATTCCTTTTAGATGGATGATTTTCATCATCCAGTATGAGACCACCACCACTCTGCTTCATGGGGGCTGAAATGCTTGAAATATTTTGACATCTAGAATAGTGTTCTCAAAGTATCTGTTAGCCACCTATCTTAGTAAATGTGCTATAGGTTTATAACGTCTTTGTAGATAAGATTATAAAAAAAAAAAAGGGGGGGAGGGATGCCTCTGACCAGCTCTTTGCTTGCACTTCTGTTTATTTTGGTTACTTGCAATATCATTAAGATGATGTGAGGATGTAATATCCACATGTTTCTTAATGCTGAATTGGATAGGACAGCAGTTAATAAAGTTGATCTGAATTGACTATCAAATTCCAGTGAATGGTAATAGTTACCAGTTGAGCATAGCAGAGTATATAATTATTGACAGGATTACACTGAAAGAAATCTATGAGACCAGTGATTAGGGACTTACGGTGGACAGTCAGTATAGTCAGTTTGGAGGACATATGGCTGAAATGGAATAAATAGTATAAAGAATCAATTTATGTTGATAAATACAATCTTTATAAAAATTGAAGGTATTACCATGTTTATAAGGCTTTGCAACTACATTTTGAGTGTCATACTGCGATTTAATTTTTTGGGTTGAAGAATTGTGGGGATCTAGAGGAGGTGATAGATCTGATCTATTACTATAGGTCAGTAGCGCACCCAGATGGGGGGGGCAATGGCCCTGCCCCCAAAGAAAAAGGAAAAAAACACTAGAAAAATTTCCAGAAATCTTTTCCTAATTAATAAAATTCTTTTTTTTTATATTTATGTTGTCTTGTCTTCTATTTCTATACTACTTATGAATTAGCGATCATTGCAGATGCTCAGTCATAGGTCGTATGCAATGCACAGTGTGTATACAACTTGCCCCCCCCCCCCTCCAAGTTGGGTAGATGATTAAACCCTGAGTGTGCTACTGCTATGGATTGAAGGATATTGTCGGTGGCAAAAGCAAAATTGGATTCTGTTAGGCAGAAAGGATGTTATGTGATAAATTCCTTCTTTTCTATTGGATGTATGCAGAAGAATTTTTCAGTACTTTAGCAGGAGGAGGAGAAAAATCAAGAGGTCACCCTTTTCATTCCCCTTTTTTTCCCCCAGACATGAGCAAGGTAAAGTGTGTGTGTGGTTGGTTTGATTCTCTGGGGATTCAACGGAGATGCTTGGGTAATAGTAGTAGTGATAATATTATATACAGCCACACTGCTAATTCCTTAAAGTCAGTTAGCTGGAATGCACCACAAAGAGTTTATTCTATAAATTAAAATAAACTTCATTAATCTTGAAGCATAATCTTAGTTACACTTTACATTCTTAATGTGACAGATGTGACTTAGAATTGAATTGAGAATGGAACATGCTATTTGAACCTCGCAGATATAAATGAATGATGAGGTGGGTCAAGTTTTCACTTTTTTGTCTAATTATGTTTTAAGTAGATTTTTTACATATTGCATCTGTCCATGGACATATGTTGTGTGGCTTGCTCCAGAGGGTAGCAAAACAGGTTAATTCCAACAGGTATAGCTGAGAAGCTGAAAAACCTCTTGTGCAATTTTTCAGCCACCTGGTTTTATTAACTACTTGTCCACGCTTGTGGGTTTTGGTGAATGGGGGACTGTGAGGAAGAATGTTTTGGATGTGAAATGAAAGAGAAATACAAAAGTTTGGTCTAGTAGGTTTGAAGCTGGAAAGTAAATGTATGTTGATCGGAAGCTGTTTGTGATTTTAACAGCTTACAGGAAAGTGTGATAGAGGCCAGTTCAGCAGAACAGCACCCATGAAATACTTACTGGAAATGCATAAAGTAGAAACAGAATAAAATATTTAATTAAAATGATTTAAATCTGTGGAAGAAAAAATTGTTTGTTAAACAGATCGCCCTCTTTTGAATAACATCAAGAATTTTTCAGGAGGTTTTTGATGCACTATCCCAAATGTGAGCAGTGGCGTATTTAGGTATAGGCCATATAGGCCCGGGCCTAGAGCGGCAAATTTTGAGGGTCGCAGAAATTTCTGGGCTCTCATTTTTGTAATTATATTTATATTACGAATTTACGATATAAATAGGTTATGCATGTAAATCAACATGTTCATTAAATATGTGGGGGGGGGCACTTTCTACGGGCCTAGGGGCGTGAAATACCTAAATACGCCACTGAATATGAGAACAGCATTCTAAAGTTGGGTAGATTTGGGATTTGTACAGTTAGCAGCTATACAGGTGAAAAGTAGTGTTTTGAGATGAAAAGGACACCCAATTTTTTCCAATCCCAGGACAGTGTTATTTTCTTACACAAACAGAAAACATATTTGTGTCAGAAAAGGCTAGAAACATAACTCAGACTCAAGAAGATGAATCTGTTCATATCTAGAGCTCTCAGTAATTATCAAGGTTAAGGGGAGATAAAGTGAGATCTCTCTTGTGAGAAATGAGACCAGACTGTATTTTGGTAACATTGAAGTTGATAGGTTTGTTCATCCTTACTTGAGAATGGCATATAGGTCACTAATTAAGGCATTAGTTATTGGAAGACTTTGAATCTTGGCTGGTTGATAAGGTTTGTCAAACACAGAAGAGGAATGGAGTGTACCATTGTCACCTAAACTATGGATAGGAGTTTAGTCAGTAAGAAGTCATTTACATATAGAAGAAAGAATTATAGAGCCTTGAAGTGAAAAAAGAAAACTGTCTACCATGACATGACATGGTTGCCCATCTGCAACGGATGGAAAGCAGATCATAAAATAATTTGGTGAGCAAGCCTCTGCTCTGGAAATATTAAGAGCCACAATGAGTTTCTCCGAACCTTTCCATGTTTGTCCCCAAAGATGAGTTAAGTTAGCTTGAATATCTAGTGTGGACTAAGAGTGGTGGTAACTGATCAGTTTGTAGACTTCAAGTGGCAAGCATGTTGATTCTTGATGGTAAGATAAGTTGATAGCTAACTTATCTTACTGTTTCTTGGGATCAAATCCTGTCTGAGATGCAAAGAATTTAAGATTTTTTTTTTCCAATGGTGAGATAGTCAGTTTCATATGGAGGTGCCATATTTTTTTCTCTCTCATAAACCTGTGAGTTTGTCATCTAGAACAAGCAAGCTGGCCAGAACGTGCAATTTACAGACATAATACTTGGGCAGCCTAGCCTCAGTTGCATTGACTAATTCTAAAACAACAAAATAATATGAAGGATTTTTGAAGATAGGTATAGACTGAGTATTAATTCCAGAGTGAAATTTTTGAGCACAGACCATGATACCATTAAGACCAGGAGTTGTTTGGTATCTGGGATAATAATTCTTTGGGTGCATTTGAAGTGAAAGGAAATGTACCAATTACCTTGGGTACATTTTTAGAATCAGAAAGCATGACTACTATTTGATTAGGAAGCACTTGGTCATTTTCGATGGTGATTTTTATTTATTTTTAAACAGATGTGAGCTAGAGCTGTGATATAGGCAGAATATGAAGCTGAAGTGTTTGTCCTGAGCCATTTTGGTATGCTTGGACTCATTTGTTACATCTTATGCAAGAACCAAGCTGCTTGGATAATGGGCAAGGGTTTTGAGTAGAATGGCAGATGAATTGCCTTCCTTCAAGCTAGAATTGTTTCATTTAATTGATCAAATAATAATAATAATAACATAATATTTATGTATAGCTGCTTTTGTTTCGAAGAAAAATTGAAAATTAATTTTGAACAGTAATAATGGTGATGATAAAATTATCAGGCATTTTTCCTTTAACTTTTCTTTTTAATATTCTACTTTCACAAAACTTAAAATCATTTTGAATATTAGTTTGTAAACTTTTCAAGAAACGCTTATCAGTTAACTGAACAAATTCTTATATATACAGACATCTTTCTGTAAAGATTTATTTTATGAAAATGTAAATACTTCATATATAACAAGCAATATTAATTCTTTGGATATTCATTATATTATTCCATGAGTACTGGTATAGCATTAATTTAGTGAGTATGCTGGTATAACATATATATTCTGGTCTCACATTAATTAAATGCATAATTCATTGCTAAGGTGTCACAGGGTTTGGCTGACTTCCAGACATTCAAGGACCGTACGCGGCGGCGCATGAGCCTACCTATAGGTCGATTCCTTGACAGCCGAAGGTCTAGTGTAACTTCCGTTGGTTCCAGCTGTAAGTGCACCCCTCTCTGGCTACTTTCACACTAATTCTCTCACTCATTCTCTTTCATTCATGACTTGTCGTGATTAATATGTTTGCTAGGGTTGATGTATCGGTCATTTTTGATAGTGTGTTTTCCAAACTGATGTAGTTGACTGGCTTGAATTCATTTGAATCCATATATTAGAAGATGAAGCTGTATAATTTGTTCCGTGCTGTTATTGGCTTTTGCAGTGGAAGTATAATTAAAAAGTGGGATGAAATTGTAAATAATTGTTTTAATTTATTAATAAAATTAATATTTTATAAATATACTAGTACTGTAAAGTTAGAGATTGTGTACTCATAATTGTCTGAAAGTTATTTAACTTCTAAAAATTGTTCACTTGTAAATACTTTAAAATTAATTTCCTGTTGCAGTGATTAACAATTTGCATGTTATGCACTCACTTTCTCCTTCCTATCCTTCCCCTTGGATTGGGTAAGATAATGAAAGTAGATGTGCATGGTATTGTGATGTAATAAACATATGCTAAATTTCTTATTTCGTATAATTCAATAATCATGCACTATTCTCACTCACATTTTTCTGATGAAAAATTTTCAATCATGGAACATTAGTATAAGATGTGTAAAATATTACCTCACTAGATTCAAAGGCATTCTTTTTCTCTTTATTATTCTGATCCTTAAATGAATTGCTTATTTAATTTGAAAACAGTTAACATTTCATTAATTATGATTATTTTTATCATTAGACCTCCATGAAGTCAAAAAATTCATTTTGACGTTCACGCGTAGCTCACTAAACTGTGCCTTATAACTATCTATGTTTTCATATTCACTGCACTCTTGGCCAGTGCATCCCTTTCACTAACCACTCTATGCCAAAAACATATCTTCATTTCCCTGTTCACATTCTCCTTATGCAGCTTACAGAGATGGCCAATGTTTCAGAAACTGGAAACCACCTTATTCAATAGTCTCTGGACCTTTTCCAGTATACTCTCATTCCCTTGAAAAACCAGATGACCAAATCTGTGCAGAAAAATCCATATGTGTGGCCTAATCAAGATCTCATACAAGGAAAACATAAATTCCTTGCTACATTTCAATCTCCTCCACATCATTGCTATAATCTGTTGTGATGTCCTTTCAGTTTCAGTAGTGTACCTTAAATTTTAGGTCCTTGAACACCACACCTCCAGATCCGTTATCTCTTCCCCTATCTATAAGATATACCCACCACCTGTATACTCTGCATTCTATAGTTCTCAGAGTAAAAATCTTGGAGGTTTGAAGATTCCATATTTTAAAATTTCACACTTTCAAACATTCAATGGCTCCAGTCATGCAATCTCATCTCTTTAAATCCTTCTGTAAAGCAAACATGCTTTACTCTTCATCACACCTTCCGAAATATCATTAACTTTTTTTAATATCACTCTTGCAAGATTGTAAGGCATATAGCAAATGCATTCAATAACTATCTAGTAGAAGCAATGTCTAAATGTATTCCAAGGGTGAGAAGGTTAAATAAGGTGGGTGGGTGTGAAATGGATGAATAAAGAGAATAAGCATGCGATACAAAGAAAAAGGGCATTGTGGAGGCAGCATAAGAGAAGTGGAAATAACCAATTCCATGAGGTCTACAAAGACCAGGCAAGGAGGGGTGACTTGGTTTGTGAGGGTAGCTAAAGAGAGGTATGAACAGCAGTTAGCTAATGAAGCCAAAAAGAATCCTAAGGAGTTATTTTGATATGTAGCCAGCAAAAGAAAGAATGATTATGGAAGGATGACACTGATAGGAGAAAATGGTATAAAGACAGCTGTTGTGGAATGTGTGGTGGAGATACTTAATGAGCGGTTCATAAACGTCTTTTAATCTTGTGAATGTGACTTCATGGAGAGATTGAGAGGAGTTGATGATGGGGAGGAGAGACTGACTGTAAGTGAGCAAGAAGTGTATGGGGGAGTTGAGGAAACTAGATGTTAATAAGGCTGTGGGACTTGATAATATAACACCACTTATTCTGAAGGAATGTGCCAGGGAGTTGACACCATCCTTGACACATTTTTTTAAGAAGAGTCTTGCACTCGGTCAAGTTCCTAAGGAGGGCAAGATTGTGCCACTTCATAAAGGAGGTGATCGAACTCAAGCATCAAACTATAGGCCTATCTGTATGTCAGGTGTTGTAGTTAAGTTGTTCGAGACTTGTGAGAACTAGGATTCACAGTTGGGTTGACAACAATGGTATTATCTTTGATGGACAGCATTGATTTGCTAAAGGAAGGTCATATTTTAGTAATGTACTTACTTATTACAATAAAGTAACTGCTTCCTTGGACAGAGGAGAAGGATACATAGTAAAATACTTGGATTTCACAAAAGCTTTTGATAAAGTACCTCATGATAGGTTGACAGTCAAACTAGAGCAGAAGGAGTTGGATATTAGATTAGTGCATTGGATTGGAGACTGGCTATCTGATAGGTATCAACAAGTTGTGTATGGAGGAGTGATATCCAGGAAAAGGAAAGTCACTACTGGAGTGCCTCAAGGATCTGTTTTATGGCCATTACTGTTTAATTTATATATTAATGATATTGATGAAGATTGGAATGGAGATATTCAGTTGTTTGCAGATGATACAAAGTTGGGACGAACCATGAAGAGTATTGAAGATATTGTGGCCTTACAAGGAGACTTGAATAAATTGAGTGATTTGTCAAGGAAATGGGGATGTGAGTTCAATGTTGCAAAATGTAAGGTTTTAAAATTTGGAAAACAAAGATGGGATGCAGAATTTATGCTTGGTGAGTATATATTGTTGGATGTGTAGGAAATGAGATCTGGGAGTGATAGTGGATAAGGATCTGAAATTTAGCAGACACATAACCAAAATTGTGAAGACAACACAAAGGCTTCTGGGAATGATGCGGAGGACACTCACTTGTAGGAATAGGGAGATTCTTGTTCCATTGTATAAGGCGTTGATTAGGCCACACATGGACTGTTGTGCCAAGATTTGGTCACCGGGTTTTCAGAAGGATGAAGAGATGTTGGAAAGGTCCAAAGGAGACTGACTAAGGTAGTTTCTGACCTCTGGAATGTTGAGTATGAGGAAAGATTGAGAAGATGTAATTTGCAGAGTCTGGTGGACAGGAGGAAGAGGGGAGATATGATAGAGACCTACAAGTTGGTAAGGGGTTGTTATAGGATCAATGCTGGAAAAGTTCTACAGAAAATAGTGGGAGATTGAGGGATAACCAGAGGTCATCCCTGGAAACTGTATAAAGAGGGTGTGAGTAGGGGAGTGAGAGGCAGTTTTTTTCCGTGCAGAGTTGTAAATGATTGGAATGCGTTGTCTAAGAGTGTGGCGTCTGCAAGGAGTTTGAGTGTGTTTAAGACACGGTATGATGAGGTGTGTGTGTGTGTGTGTGTGTGTGTGTGTGTGTGTGTGTGTGTGTGTGTGTGTGTGTGTGTGTGTGTGATAAAAGGACCTCCCAGATGAGTCTTTGACTCCATGAGGTCTTGGGTAATAATAATAATTCCATGTGTGGGCTGGGAACAAGAGCAAAGCAATTGGTTGATATTCCTCTTAATGATCTGGAGGTTGTATTCTTGCAGAATACATCATGGGGAAGGCTATTCCACTCAACTGAGATAGATGGAATGAAAGGTTAATTGTAGCTGGTTCAGTCAATGAGCAGTCTAACTGCAAAAGGATACTTGGTAACTATTGCTTCTGTTATTGTAAACTTAGCAGAAATGAGTGTTGTTGGTTGGTGGGGGGGGGGAAGCATACTGGATTCTAGTTCTGCTGAACAATGCCAGTAGAGGATAGTGTGGAAACTGGCCACATGTGAAACAGTGGCTGAAGAGATTTTGCAAAAGAGTTGTTAATGAACCAAACTGCTTTCTTCTGAACTGCATCAAGACCTCTTTACAGAGGTATTAGATACTCCACCCCAAATGTCAGATCAGTATTTCAAGGTTGGACAGATCTGGGGATTTGTACCAGGTAACTGCACAGATGAAAAGTAATGTCTTGAATGAAAGAGAATATGAAGTTTTCTAGATGCTCAGAATAGTATAGAAGTGATATGATTATGCCAGGAACAGCTATGAGTATGAGTCAGCCCAAAGCGAGAGAGATCTAATTGTGACTGCTGCTGTAAGGGGAGAAGAACTGAGGTCTTTTATGTGAGAAAAGGCAAAACTGTGTTTTTAAAGCATTGAAGATGACCAGGTTGTTATTGTCCCATTTCAGGATGGCGTGAAGATCAGTGTTTAGGGCACTTATTTTAGATGATCTCGTGAAGCTTTGAGATATTTGAGCATTGTAAGGTTTGCCTTGTAAATAGGATGAATGGAAAGTGCTGTCATCAGCAAAACTAAAGAGGATTTGAAGTCAATGAGAGTAGGTTGTTTATGTATATGAGGAAGAGTCAAATTAGTCATAAGGAACACCTGCATTAATAGGAATAGTTGAAAAGAAAGAACACCTTCCACCATCAAAGTGCAACAGGACAGGTTTCTCCAGAACTTACTATGACACACACACATTCAAAGGTGGGTAATGTAGGTTGGGAAATTCTGTGGATCTTGATTGACAAAATCCATATTGGTGGTCACTAATTAGTTGGCAGTGCTCCAGGTCTATTGATTATAGAGAACAGGTGTTAGTTCAGGAGCATATCTTCTGAACACAGTTATGGGATTTCATGAAGACCAGAAGTCTTCATGGTATCCAAGTTTTTAAAGATTCTTCTGTCTTTATGGTCACAGGAGGCATGCAGCAAAATTTCAAGATAAAGGTGATTTGCTTTGGTTATTTCTTCTGAAGTCAGATTAGAAGAATGATGCAAAGAGATTAGCTTTATCGTTAGGTGATGTTGCTGTACTACTAGTTGAGTGATAAAGAGGAAAGGTTGTTTGGAAGTTATACCAAACAACTTTTGAAAGGGACCAGAAGGCATAGCTACAATTCTCACAGGTGGCAAGTTTTCTACATTTAGCCTTTTCAAAGTCAGACTTTGGCCTGGTAATGATGGATGTGCAAGTGTTGTAGGCATTACTGCAGGCCTGAATGAATAAGGCCTGGAGTTTGTCCCAGGGCACTTATGATAAGCTGTTTTCTTTTCTTAGACTACCCAGATGCAGTTTTTGGAAAACTTAGATATGAAATGGGAATATTGAAAAGATTGGAGAATAAAGATCTTTACTCCAAAATGGATAATTTCTGTAATATGATTATAACAAATATCTGGGGAACAGAAGCAGTCAAATCTGACTGTGGAAAGGAGTTACAAAAATTGCATATATTCTCAGCTGCCATTGTTGTAGTGCTATTAAAGTATAAGAGAGGATTGGTGGAGAAAATGTCAGGAATTTGGGTTGGGAGAATATTTGATTTAGGGTCATTGCTTACTACAAATACTTCTGCTTCTCTTCTATATTGGTCATTAGAGTTCGAAAAAAAAAAAAAAAGTTTAAAGTTGAGATCCTAACATCACTCACTAAGGAAGATGAGTTCACTGTCATCTTCCTTATAACAGTGAATTTGGATTGCAGGAAATCAAGCTTGAAGTATAAGAAGTCAAAGATGTCAGAATGGGTGAAAGAGTGGAGACAGCAGATAAATTATACATAATGAAGCTCCCCTTTTTGACCTTCCTAATGAAGATCAAAAAGGGAGGAGTCAAAATTTGGGAATATTATTGGATTGCACAAAAGCAGATGGGTGGTACTACCTTTGTGACAGAAGGAATCATACAGGGTGTAGTTTGGATAGTTAAAATAGGCTTTGTTACTTATGCCAGAGATTTGGTCAAAAACAGATGATGAAGTTTGGATGTTTGCAGGCGATGGTGCACAGCATTTAGGTTGGCATTTATACCATGAATGTTGAAGAATTTTTTTTTTGTCTAAGATATTTTGCTTTTAATTTTTTACATGCAAATGAATCAAGTTGAATGTATAAATTAAACAGCGGTGGACTCCAAAACTGACTCTTGAAGTACACCACTGGTGTGACTTTCCTCTTCAGAGACCTTACTTCCCCCATACAACTTTCTGATACTTATCAGACAGCCAATCTCCTATCCATTGCACTAATCTCATCCATTGTACATCAATTACAAACTTGCCATGTGGTAATTATTATAATAATAATAATAATAATAATCTTCTAAATTCATTTTGCAAAATCTAAATATACCACTATATATGTGTCTCTTGTCCAATGTATTTATCTTGAGCATATTATAAAAACATTGTCTCCTTTTAGCAATCCATTTCTAGATTTTTGCCTTCCTAACCTTGCCAGTCATTCACCACAAGTCCAGACACACAGCTTGGCCTATGACTCAAAGCCTCATTTGCATCATTGCTTTTGTGAAGTGGAACATTTTGTCCTCTTTCCACTCCTTTGGGACTCTTGTTAAGCAAGAATATTGAAGCCATTGTTAACTCATTGGAACATTTTTTTCAAAATGCATGACGATATGTCAAGTATTGCTGCCTTATTAACATCAAGTTTACCTAATTCCTCCTATACCTTTTGTTCATTTATCATCAGTTCTTCTTACTCCATTCCCACTGCACTCAAGCTCTGCATGATATCACCCTTATAAGGATCTGATGCCGTTATCTCGACTATATCATATATACATTTTATATCTCATCTATATCCTCCACAGTGGTTACTATTCTACCTTTTCTCACCAACTAATATCCTCCAAGAAGAGCAAAAGTGCAGTAGAAATAGCAATTAACTGCACCTTTGCTCTCCTCCAAAGGAGCAAAAGTGCAGTTAATTGCTACCAAGTAAATAATCTTCCTGGCCTACCCTTTGTAATCCTCATGCAATTCATTATACAGCTCATCCTGTGTTGCCTCCATAATGGCTTTTTTTTTTCACATTGAATACTTAATCTTTTCATTCATCTATTTCATGTAAACTTGTTTTATTTAATATACTGAATTTTTCATTTATTTTTTTTTTGGTGTACATTCATATTTGCTTTAATATATGCACTAAATAGTTCTTGGCTAGCACCAAAGCAGCAATGATCTCCTGAGCTTTCTATAATCACCTGCTTTGTAGCTCTACATATGTCTTTTGCTTACAGAAGTCCTTATATTGTTATCAACTCATGATGGCCTTCACTAATTGGAAGGAAATATGATATCTAATTTTCAATAACATCCTCTTTTGTGATCATCAAATCTGATTGATTGCTCATTATGTATTCTGTTAATAATTATTACTACTTGTTGCCCAGGGTTCCTCAAAAATTTCAGAAATTCATTCTTTTTGTCCACAGATACCATCTCTTCACTCCAGTCTATATTATAATTAAAATCATTCATAATGTCATCTTTTTTTAATGGCCAGACAAATTTGCTTATGTTTTCTTGATACTCCCAACCACATCCTAGGCCTATAGCAACATCCATCTAAATATTGCATTTTATTCACTTTTGCTCCCTAATGTACTGCATCAAAACCACTACTATTACTGTTTCTCTTATCTCTTCCTTGCATAGGCATAATCCATCTGTTATCACCAGCAATTAACTTTGTGTTCTTGCTCTTTATTTTCACAGAAAACTTTTTACTTTTTCATATTTATTTTTGTCATGATATCTAACCTTGCTTATTTCAATAATTTTGAAATGAATGATCATTGCAACAAGTTTGTCCCTATTATTTCTGATGACTCATGCCATTCACAAATGTAGTAATTCATTACTGCATCTGTAACCAGTTCTGTCCATGCTATTTCTCAGATCTGACTCCTCCACACTTGCCTTCTACTGTTCCTCTATCACCACCTATTCCATAATTTTCCACACATTTAAATGCTTCCCTTGCATCCACATTATTTTTTGTTGTTGTCTGTCCACATACATTCACTACTGCTTCCAGCATCCACCCTTCTTATACTTTGTCTTCCTATTTTACTCACTCTTTTCCATTTCCTTGTCCATTTTACATTGGTCTCCCATTCTCAACTCTCCATTCAAACACTTTAGTCTCTTGTATTATCCTGTTCTTGTTTTTCCACATCACTTCTTACTTCAGATCTCTTTTTCATCTCTGATCGTCATTCTCATCTAGCAACAGCCTCTCCATATGAATGGCATTTAAAATATTCACTCAACATGAACTATAGCAAACACATTCACTAGCAGATTACCAACAAAAAGTCTTGGTTGAAGCTCTGTAGCAACAATACTGTGTTAAAGTGATTCATTGGTAGTTGAAGTGACTACCCTTTTGTATTCTGTAAGTTTATTACAGTAAGGGTTGATTATAAGAAGAGTATTAAATAGATGCCAAATATTTTCTTAGTATGTAAATCATAATTTACCTAAACTGTACAGGGTGTTTTTTTTTTTTTTAATAAAGCATGAGATCTTAGCAGTTTACGAAGCCAGCTATTTCTAAACAAAGGAACTGAGAATCATCAATTCTCTCCCTAGTTTAATGTCCATAACCAGATAACCTGCATATTAAATGTCCCTTTAGGTAAAAAAAAAAAAAAAAAAAAAAAAAAAAAATCTGCACAGTCTTTTATGATGCTTTTTAATCTTCAACAAAGATGGTCTTTGAGTAAAATTATGAATTAGTACAGAAGATATACTACAAAAAAGTTGAATACACAAATAGCATGGGAAAAAAAACACACTTAGAGGTCACATTGTTTAAGATATTTTGTGACTGGAATCAACAAGAAAATCGTCAAATGACAAAAGTAATTCTGGTTGAAGGACAGTGGTAAATTTCACCAACCAGTGATGTTTTATGCAAATTACTTCTGTTAGGAGATCCAGTAGTGGTTATTGCCAAGGGTTTTTAAGATATATTCCAAAGTGTATATTTTAATGAGAATAGAGCATCAAAAACTTCATAAACATATTTGTAGGGGTGTATGTGCATGCTTGCTTAGAAATTTATTCTCTTACAATGACTGGAAACATTGCCTACAGTATCAGAACATGCAACTTGGACTGCTGACCACTAGTAGAACCCTCTAAAGTGTGAGGAGTCAAACTCCTTTGAATCCACAGTGATCATTGAACTAAAGTTTGGATCCACCAATGTATTGGTAGATGCAGGAAAGTTAGAGAACTTTCACAAGTTCCATATAGTCAAGTTTGCAACCCCTACCCAATTATATAATAATGTTGCCATTATACATATAAGTAATGAGTTGTATGGATAACAATACCATAATACATTGAACCAAAATAGTTCAAGAATGGTTCAGATATCATGGCATTGTGTTTAACACATCTTAATCTCCTTATCTGAATCCAATAGAATATTTCAGAGAGGAATATAAGCCACTGGGTGCAACATTCCATCTCACATCTTACTTGCAAGGCATGTTATTAGTCAAGTGAGCCAAAAATCTAGCAGAACAAACTGATACCATTTCTTGCACTGCACCATGCCACTTAAAAGAAGTAGTTCTAAAGGCTAGAGGTGAACCAGCTCTGACCACTCTTCTCCAGATTTTGATGTTTGTAAGCACTATACATATACTTCAGAACTGGCAGCTAATAATTCATACTTGACATCAATGTTTTAAATGTTTTACTCATGTAAAAGATTTAAATTGTAGCCTCTGTTTTAAAACTGAAGATGGTATTTGTGTAAGCATAAGAATCTAGCTTCACAGCTTAAAAAAAGAAAACCATCAATAATTCAACTTTGGAAGTACCACATGCAAAAAATTTTCCTCCTCCTTGAACGACAGTCTTCGTTTCTGGTTCCCTTCCTTGACAAGTCCATTAACCCTTTTACACTTTTCATTCTTCCACTGCCGGTAAACATCATTCTCTTCCAACATCTGCATAGATAAGCTAGATAAACCACTTCCTGTTATCCCTGGATACCAATAAGTTTTCTGATCCTGGTGATAGTACCCCAGTTGTGCTCAGAAACCAGTGCCCATCCTATCCCACAGCATAGAAGCAAGCCTATATTCAGCTTATTCCAAAAAAGGGAGATTAAAGTCAGCCTCTGTTATTCATGTCTGCACCTCATTTCTCTCAAAAATAATCAATTTCAAAATCCAGCTCTTCACCGTTGATAGGTGCACTATATGGATTCTTCCATTGTCAGACACTGCAGATCTCCTAGCCACTATTGAATGCCCTTGGATACAAGTCATGAACTGAATTTCAGAGGCAGTTGATTGTGCCTTGCATAAAGACTTACCTAACAACACGGCACATGACTTACTGTTCACATTTTACAGTTGAGGGGGTAAGTTCCCTACCTGGTCTACCTACCTCACTGTGCCATGGTGGATGACTTTCTCTTAGTATTTTTCTACTAGTGCTGGAGTAGCTCAAAGCTCCACCTAAAATCATATCTATAATTTTGCTGATGACAGTATACTACTACTCATAATATGGCGAGTTGCTATTATGTTGAAAGTTTTTTTCACTTGGTTATACTATAAATTAAAGATGCCAAAAATTTTATTCTTGGTTTCATCCTTTATCCAAGTGTAAGCAAACAGTTTGTGCGTAAAGTCACTTCAGGACTGGGCTACTTGCATATAGAGGTTAATGACTTCACATCAGTTGCTTTAGTATCCCATAATGATAAGCATTATGGGAAGGGCCTCTACCCAGACTGGTTTCGACCTTTGAGCACTCATCAGTAGGAGCTAGACCCAGAAGTGATACCAAGATTGAATTAATGCAGAAGTCATATTTCTATATACAAGTAGTCAAAAGGTATCACACCTTATTTACTAAAATACTCTGGATTAGAGATAGATGTTGAAAGTTTTTTTTCCCTTGGTTATAATATAAATTATATACAAGTAGCCCAGTCGTGAAATGATCATGTGCAAACTTTGTTTGCTTACACTTGGATAAAGGATGAAACCAAGAATATTTCTTGGCATCTTTAATTCAAGTTTTTATTACTATTAACTTGCATTAACTCGAGGCTCCATGCTTATGTCTTGGCAAATATATATTTCAAGCTTAGTGATTCTCAGTCATTTCAGACTTCAAACCATAACTTAAACGCTCTTTTTTCCTTCTTTGGTGGGATGAGGACAGTTTTAGCAACTTCACTGTTACTGAAACAATCCTGTCTTTTTTTGCAGTGAAGATCTCTCTGCATATGTATACCTCCTTTGGTAATACCAGATCTCCAAACAAAATCAGCTCTCTCCCCTCTCCTTGTACTCATGTACACCTCTAGTCTGTTCTGTCAAAACATCTTACATTCAGATTCCTCATCTTTCAAAAAGCATGTAACTCTTTTTCTGCTTAAGACACTGCTTCTTGTTTGTACAACTTCTAATCCTATACAAATCCCTCCCCATCTGTCTTTCTGACCACTTTCTCACAGACAGTTTCTTCCCTACAAGTAGCCCAGTCTTTTTTTTTAATCCTTATGTGCTGTTTTACTGAACTGATTAACATCAATCTTCTTGGACTGTTAAAATGTGAGCAGCTGCTTATCAACATAGTCCATCTCTGTTCTCATCACATAGTATTTTCCCAAAGACTACACTCTAACTATTCAACAACAAAAAAAAAATTCCTTTTCTCTCCTTAACATGGCAGTAATGTGCTATAAGGTTTGCTCCTTTCATGTATAAAATTAAAAAAAAAAAAAAGTGGAACTTTTCATCATGGTAATTTCCTTATTGAAATATATGAGGATATGCAGGTTTATCACATCTGCTAAGTGTAATAAGAACCAGACATAATTAACGTCTTTTTTTTTTTTTTTATCCAGAAAGATAAAAATGTTTATTTTTTTAAGCGTTACATCAATAGAACATGTCAATTATGATCTATGAACCAATGTTTGGATAGTACGTATACATATTCTTTCACTAGGATGGTAATGGAAGGAACTTATAGTATCTGACGTCTTTTTCTTGTTTAATGAAGAGTATAATCTATCTGGTTGTTTTTAGGCATAGGTGTTAGCATTTTTTTCTTTTGAAAACTTGTTTTTTAAGTCTGCAAAACTAAATGACTAAAGAAAACATGCAATTAATAGATATAATATGCTTCTCATTTCCTTAATGTTCTTGGCTGCAATTGCATACCGGTTCCAGTTCCAAACCTATAACCAACAGTGCTCTGTGGGCAAGTGGTCAGGGAGAAAGAAAGAATCTGTTATTGTGTTTCTTGAAGTGTTAGAAATTTCATTCAGTGGGTATGATACAGGTAAGTCTCTTCCAAAGAACTGAAGATGGAATGAATGAAGGGGATGAGAAGTTGGTTCAGTAAATTTAAAGTCAAATTGTGTATGGATGCTGCTGTTTTTTTCATTATTTATTTCGTATCCAAACCCAAGTGGTACAGTAATAAATGATTGGTACAACATTATTTACAACTAATTAGGATATATTACAAATGAGAACAGCTTAAATTTAATATGTAAATTAAAAGGGAATGATAGGTAAAATATAAAAAGAATGGAAACTATATATAAGTTATATACAGTAAATATAGCCAAATATTCCTCCGGTATCTTGTGCAATCAACTGCTCTTTCTGTTCAAGATGTAAGGTCCTCTTTGGTGCAAGGTGACTAAAGGGGAAATAAAGGTGTTCTATGGACTGGGTTGTCCCACACCCACAGATATCAGGTCCAGTGAGGAAGTCCAATTGATGAAATTTTGTTTGCTATGTCCTATTGTTTGTAGTCTGAGACTTTTCCAAATGTTCCAGTCCAAGTGGGCACCAGGTAGAAGATGTTTGGCTATTGGAACACCAGTATTACTCTCACGGTACAGTGTACACTATTGTTGAAGCCTTGTCTCTAGAGGGTTTTTTGGGTGGTTCAACAGTTGCTGGAATGTCGAGATCTTAGCCTTTGGGCACTGGAATCTGGCCAAATAGTAGGTGATGCTCATCATTCATTTATCTGCTTCTTTTGTCAACTGAGAATGCATATCTTCGTGTTGAAGGGGCTGCAATACTGGCCATGGTATACAGGTCTCTTAATGGTGTTGGTTCCAGGCATCCTGTTATTAAGTGGCAACTCTTATTCAATGCTGGGTCAAGTTTTTCAGTATGGCAGGATCTGTCCCATACAGGGCAGGCATATTCAGCAGGTGAATAGCAAAGGGCCAAGGCAGAAGATCTCGGTGTACTAGAGTCTGCACCCCATTTGGAGGAAGTAAGCTTTCTTAGTATATTGTTTCTTGCATTAACTTTTACCTTCATTTTTTCTGTGTCATTTTATGTGAAAGAGTGAGATCGAGAGTCGCACCAAGGTAGACTGGGTTCCAGGAATATTCTATATGGAATCCTTCCCAAGAAATCTGTAGCTTCTTGTTGGTTTCCTTATTGTTAAGGTGGAAAAGACCAGTTTGGGTTTTCAAGGGGGGGGGGCTTGGTTTAATTGATTATAATATCTGATTAGACTTTATATTGCTATAATATGTGGTTAGACTATTTAAGGCAAGTGATAGGGTAGTTTCAATGGACTTGAAATTATTTGATTGAGTGGCTAGGTCATCAGCATAGATAAAATTTCTAGTTCCTGGAAATATGGGCAGATCATTGACATAAATGTTCAAAAGTAATAGTGATAACACACCTCCCTTGGGGAGGCCGTTTTTCGGGTGGGTGACACTTCCTGCCCCCCCCGGTCCACAAAAAGGCATCTGTCTTCCAAGAGTGATTGAATCAGGAGGACAAGGCAATAGTCTCCAGTTTTTCCATATATTTTCTTTCTGAGTGCGAGATGGTTTATGGTATCTTATGCTGCAGTTCGGTCTACAAAGACTGCTCCTGTGGCTAGTTTTTGCTCATAACCATTTTCCATATGTTGAGTGAGATTGAGAATTTGTGATGTACAGGATTTGCTTGGTCTAAACCAGCCTACTCAGTAATAAGATGAGGTTTGATTAGGGATTGAAGTCTATTCAAAATTTATCATTTGTAGAGTTTAAAGAGGTTGCCGAGTAGAGATATAGGTCTGTAATTTTTTGCTTTGTTTTTTTCATGATTAGAGAAGAATGAAGGAATCATGGTGACAGTTCAGTGAAGCAGTGTCCATGACAATAGCTATATAAAATATATATAATGCAGAGCATCTATCCAAAAATAACAGATGGATAAGTGGATTCTCCCTCTTCCAGATATAGTTGAGCCTTTTTAAGGAAGATTTGGGTACGCCAGCCTAAATGTGAGCACAGTGTTCTAAAGATTGGACAGATATGAGATTTATACTGGTAGCAGTTGTACAGCAGAGAAGTAATAAATAACAAAAAGCAGATTACTTGCAGATATATTTTTATTAGTATAAAACTTAGTATCAAGGGCATCTTCAGTATAACTTTCAAATCAAACAATGAGAACAGAAACCAGAGTTTGAAGAGGTGGTTATGAATGGGGAAGTGAGTGGTATGAGTACAGAAAATGAGAGAATGGGTGAGCAGGGAAACAGGGAGGATCAGGGTGGACAGGGGTACACAGCATGAGAAAGGTGGATGCTCCAAGAGGAGATGAGCATGTGTAGGCAGGAAAGGAATGGGATGACCAGGGATCAAGAGGAAACAGTTGGAATTGAAAAGGGTTTTAAAATGAAGCAGAAAGGGAAATGGCCCCAGTTGAGCATGGAGAGATCACATCAAGTGAGTGGTAGTATCAGTGAAACTAGCTGTAGATCCAGAAATGAACTATTGTGTTTGTATATAAATGCTAAAGTATAAGAAACAAGGCAGATGAAATGGTTGCACTAATTGTGTCTGTTCACCCAAATATTGTTGGAATAAGTGAGACATGGTTGGAAGAAGATGACATCCTGACAGGAATAGAGATGGAAGGGTATGATATGTTTCGTGAGGACAGAAGGGGTAAAAAGGGAGGGGGAGTGCTATTGATGATAGAGAACGAGTTATGTCCATACAAGGTAGAGATGCAAGAGGGAAATAGTGCCAGTGGTTTTGAGGCAGTATGGTGTGAGATACAGGTGAATGGAATCAAATACTTGGTGGGATGTTGTTATAGACCAGGTAATGTGGATGGTGGTGATAATGAAATGTACAATCAAATTAGCCAAGTAAATAAGAAAAGGGTGATCATTATGGCTGATTTTAATTATGGCAATATAGACTGGAATGATGAGATAGCAACTGGAAGTAAAGAAAATGAGTTGAGTTTTTGAGGGATAACTACCTCAGACAGTATGTAACAGAGGGCACACAAGGATTGAGGTGCTTGGATTTGGTCATCTCATCAGAGGATGTAATTATAAATGAGGTATCAAATCATCCACCAATTGGTGAGAGTGACCATGAGGTGATTACCTGGGTGGTTGCCAGCAGTGCACGAACCTCTGTGAGAAAATGGTATATGTGGAACTATAAGGGGGATGATTATGAAGAGCTCAGGAGACAGCTTGCAGGTGTAGCATGGAACGAGGAGTTAGCTGGAAAAGAGATCAATGCAGCTTGGGGGATTTTCAAAAACTGTTGAGTAGATTCAATGTCTAAATGTATTCCAAGGGTGAGAAGGTTAAATAAGGTGGGTGTGAGATGGATGAATAAAGAGATTAAGCATGCAATACAGAGAAAAAGGGCATTGTGGAGGCAGCATAAGAGAAGTGGAAATAACCAATTCCATGAGGTCTACAAAGACCAAGCAAAGAAGGTGACTTGGTTGGCTAATGAAGCCAAAAAGAATCCTAAGGAGTTCTTTTGATATCTAGCTAGCAAATGAAAGAATGATTATGGAAGGATAACATTGATTGGAGAAAATGGTATAAAGACAGCTGATGCAGAATGTGTGGTGGAGATACTTAATGAGCAGTTCATAAAGATCTTTCAATCTTGTGAATGTGACTTCATGGAGAGATTGAGAGGAGTTGATGATGGGGAGGAGAGACTGACTGTAGGTAAGCAAAAGGTGTATGGGGAGTTCAGTAAACTAGATGTTAATAAGACTGTGGGACTTGATAATATATCACCATGTATTCTGAAAGAATGTGCCAGGGAGTTGACACCTGCCTTGACATATTTTTTTAATGAGTCTTGCACTTTGTCAAGTTCCTAAGGAGTGGAAGGAAGACAAGATTGTGCCACTTCATAAAGGAGGTGATCGAACTCAAGCATCAAACTATAGGCCTATCTGTGTGTCAGGTGTTGTGGTTAAGTTGTTGGAGAAGCTTGTGAGAACTAGGATCCAGAATTGGGTTGATAACAATGGTATTATCTTTGATGGACAGCATGGATTTGGTAAAAGACGGTTATGTTTTAGTTATCTACTTGCTTATTACAATAAAGTGACTGCTTCCTTGGACAGAGGAAAAGGATACACAGTAATATACTTGGATTTCGCAAAGGCTTTTGATAGAGTACCTCATGATAGGTTGACAATCAAACTAGAGCAGATGGGGGTTGGATATTAGAGTGGTGCATCGGATTGGAGACTGGCTATCTGATAGGTATCAACAAGTTGTGTATGGGGGAGCGATATCCAGGAAAAGGAAAGTCACTACTGGAGTGCCTCAGGGGTCTGTTTTAGGGCCATTACTATTTAACTTGTATATTAATGATATTGGCGAAGATTTGGATGGAGATATTCAGTTGTTTGCAGATGATGCAAAGTTGGATTGAACCATGAAGTGTAGTGAAGATGTTGTGGCCTTACAGGAAAACTTGAATAGATTGAGTGATTGGGCACGGAAATGGGGATGCGAGTTCAATGTTGCAAAATGTAAGGTTTTAAAATTTGGAAAACAAAGATGGGATGCAGAATTTATGCTTGGTGAGAATATATTGTTGGAGGTAGAGGAAATAAGAGATCTGGGGATGATAGTGGATAAGGATCTAAAATTTAGGGGACACATTGCCAAAATTGTGAAGACAACACAAAGGCTTCTGGGAATGATGCGGAGCACACTCACTTGTAGGAATAGGGAGATTCTTGTTCCGTTGTATAAGGCTTTGATTAGGCCACACATGGACTATTGTGCCGAGATTTGGTCACCAGGTTTTCAGAAGGATGGAGAGATATTGGAAAGGAGACTCCAAAGGAGACTGACTAAGGTAGTTTCTGTCCTCCTGAATGTAGAGTATGAGAAAAGATTGAGAAGATGCAACTTGCAGAGTCTGGTGGACAGGAGGAAGAGGAGAGATATGATAGAGACCTACAAGTTATTAAGGGGTTGTTATAGGATCAATGCTGGAGAGGTTCTACAGAAAATAGTGGGAGAACCAGAGGTCATCCCTGGAAACTGTATAAAGAGGGTGTGAGTAGGGGAGTGAGAGACAGGTTTTTTTCGTGCAGAGTTGTGAATGATTGGAATGCCTTGCCTGAGAATATGGTGTCTGCAAGCAGTTTGGATGTGTTTAAAGCATGGTATGATGAGCTGTGTGTGTGATAAAAGGACCTCCCAGATGAGTCTTTGACTCAATGAGTTCTTGGGATGGTAATAATAATATTCAAAAATGCCACGTGCGAACTGCATGTACATCTTCAGTATGACTTTCAAATCAAACAACAAGAACAGAAACCAGTATATTCATAAATGTCACATGTGAACTGCATGTACATGATGTGGAGTGATCTAATTATATTAAGGTTCTAGTAAAATAAGATTTAATAACAAATAAAAAATAATTAAATATTAAAAGTATAAAAAATAAAGTTGAATTAATTCTGGAATTTGTGAACTGCTTTCCATAAGAGATAATTTAAGTCCATAGTTTCTATTTAGATTCAGTCAGTGTAGGAAGATCTCGCAACTCTTTGTATAGACGTTCCAGGAGATTATTACTTTTATGGTGTTCCTTAATTTTCTTCCAAAGAATGGGATGTCTGGTGGTGATGTCGTGTTCTGCAAGTCCCAATTGCTCTGGCTCGTGGAATTTAACATGGTCTCAGTGTTTGTCATGATGCATGGCTGATGATCTACCTGTTTAGCCAAAATAAAATATGATAATCCATATTGGCTGTGCATCGTGATGAGCATTTAAACTATATTAAGCTCTGTGTGACAGTGCAATCAGGACTTGCAGAGCATGCTGTCACCACCATCAGAAATCACGTTCTTTGGAAACAAAATTACAGTTTGCCATAAAAGTAATGATCTTTGGAGTGTATACAAAGGGAGTTGTTGAGACCTTCTTGCATCAACCAAATCTAAATATAAACAATGGACTTTTATCTCTTATGAGATGGTTAATTCTGTAATTTGCAAAGAACTATTTGTTATTTTTATATTTTTAATATTTAATTACTTTTTATTTGCTATTAAATCTTTTAATGTTATTTTTACTGGAAGCTTAATATAATTAAATCATGATACTCTACATCATGTACATGCAGTTTGCATTTGCCATTGTTGAATATACCAGTTTCTGATCTTGTTGTTTAATTTAGAAGTTTTTAATTTAAATTTGATACTAGGGCAAAATATGTATACTAATAAAACTGTATACTTAAATAATCAGTTTTATTTTATTTATTAATCATCATGTCTTACATTCTAATGCATCAAGTTATTTGAGAGAAGTAATGTTTTGAATGAAAAACAAAGTTTGACAGTACCAAGTTTTTGATACTGTCAAACCTGTATCAAGGTCTAATTATATTTATTATATTTAGACTATGGATATGATGTGTTTGCCATGATAAGCTAGATGTGACAAACTCAAGAAGAGAAAATTGCTCTTGGCTGGAGATTGGAACCTTATCAAAGTAAGGAGGAGTGCAACAAGAGTTTTCTATAACAAGACTGGAGTGGAGTGACATTCACAAAACTGTTGTGAGCAAATCTGTGGTCATACATTACATGAATGACCAGAGAGGAAACTGGCAGTCCCATTGTAAAGGGGCAAGAGGGAGACCATAAGATAGTAGCTAGCCTGGCAAGAAGGCTTTGATGCAAGACTCAAATGCCTTGGAAATAGCAATAAACTACTTGAGTTTCTCCAAACTCTTCCATTGCTCGTGTCCAGTGGCAGGTAAGATTAGCTAGATTTGCCATCAAATGAGAGTTGCAGAATCCACGTTGATATCACTAGTAAGATAATGGATCCGCAGGCACTGAAAAGGTTGACTATTTGATGACCTGAATTATTTTCAAGAGTACTAAAGTTAGGGTGATGGAAAGATAGTTTGACAGCTGACTTATCTCTCTTTTTAGGGGCATGCAAAATTAATGCTTGCTTTTATTCTGTTGGGTACATGACAGATAAGTATTACAGCTGGTTCACGGACAATTCATTGCAGGGAAAATTTCATCTTGGGGGAAAATTCGAGTGGAATTTGCGCTGGGAAAATTCATCATGGAAAAAATTTGTTGAAAGCATTATATGCTAGAAAATTCAAATGATATTGCATTGATACCAATATATGAAAAATAAATGCAGTGCAAGATAAATTTCACAATACTTTTTTATGTATTATTTGTTTAGATTTTAATTAGATTTTCATAATATTTTTATTCTTATACAATGCAAGTAATATATTATTGATTGGTGAGTTTACTAATTTCTGTTTCATCTTAAAAAGTTGTAAATATATTTTATTACTTAAATACTGCAGATTTTGCTGATGAAATGTTTAATATTTACAAAACTGGAATAGGTATAAGGAGAAAGGGATACTTATCTCTGGACCGTTTGTTATATTGCTGTGCACTTAGACACCCATCCAGATGTGATACTCATATATATGAGGGTGGTCTGAAAAGTTCTCAGCCTAACAATGAAAAAACAAATTTATAATTTCTCAATTATTTTTATTTTTCAATATAATCTCCCTTAAGACTAATACATATATTCCAGCGATGATCCAGTGCTGTTATCCTATCCCTGTAGTGGTTCTCAGTAAGATCTGCAAAATATCCCTCTAAAGCTGCAATCACCTTAGATTCAAAGAAAAACACTGACCAGCAAGGAAGATTTTTAGTTTGGGGAAGAGATAGTGGGCAGGTGCATTGTCCTGATGAAAGATGATATTTTTCTTTTGCAAACTGGGTTTTTCTCACTAATTTTTCATCTAGTCTCGTTAAAAGATCGGAATAATATTCCCTGGTTATTGTTTTACCCTTTTTGAGATAATAAACAAAATGCCTTTAGCATCCCAAAACACCAATGCCATGACCTTTCCTGCTGATGGAACCAACTTTGTCTTCTTTGGCACTGAACAACTGACTTCTCTCCACTGTTTTGGCTGCTGTTTGGATTCTGGTGTGTAATGGTGAATCCAAGTCTCATCCATAGTAATAAATCAATGCACAAAATCAGTTTTATTCTTGTTAAAACGCTCCAAGCACTGTTCAGAGATTTTCATGCGAGTGCATTTTTGATCTGCTGTGAGCAAGTGTGGCACCCATCTTGTGCAAAGCTTTTTCATTTGCAATTCTTCATGCAAAATATATCCTACACATTCTTTTGAAATGTCTATAGTCTCAGCAATTTCATGCACTTTAACTCGCTGGTCATCCAATACAATAATTTCTGATGTTGTTACACTTTTTGGAAGTCCTCCACGTGGATCATCTTCAACGCTGGTATGGCCACATTTAAATTCGGCAGCCCATTTCTTAATTGTCGAAAACAAAGGAGAAGAGTAACCATAAACTTTTATGAACTTCGAATGAATTTCTTTTGCCTTTAAACCTTCTTTTACAAAGAATTTTTTAACTGCACGATACTTAATTTTATCCATTTCAAGGGATACAGATAACTTTTGCTTCAGACAGGTGTATAAAACAAACTACTTGATAGAATGACTTGAAATTTCACATGGATGCTTATGACAGATGTACCAACTTAGAAAAAAAATGTGCTGATAGTGTTTCAATTTATGTTCGAGGTTGAGAACGTTTTATACCACCCTCGTATAATTGAAAGATTATTATTTGACACCTCCAGGTAGTCGAAATACTCATCAGGGGAAGGCACCTGGTCTAGAACTCCATCTTCAAGATTCAGTCACCAACTGACTGCAACTACACAAACGCCATCTACTTCCGATCATCACTTGTATTTCCACAGACGATCACAAATATCTATGTCCACAGCGGGATTTGAACTCTCAGCATTTTGGCTGGAGAGCAGATACGCTATCCACTCGGCCAACCAAGCTGGCTTTTTCTTTTTTTTTTTTTTGTCTTAAATTTTTTTTAAAATATTTCTTAAATTTACTTATTTCTAAAAAATATATTTTTAAAATATTTCTTATATGGGAAATTTTTTTTTTCACATATATCTGCGATGAATAACTTCATATTGAATAAAAATTTTCAAAAAGCTAAATATCGAAATATTAAATAATATAAAATATTTCTTAAATTTTTTAAAAATATTTTTTTCTTATATGGGGAATTTTTTTTTTTTCACATATATCCGCAATAAATTTTCACGCGATGAACTGTCCAGATACGATAACAGCTTATATAGGCAACACAAGGATGAGTTAATTCTTGAGCACAAGTTTTTAGCACAGTTGGAGGAATATCATCTGGATGAGGGGACTTATTAGTATCAAATGAAGACTATCGAGGATTTTTCTGATAAGCTTCTGGTGAAAGATCAGAGTATCCATGCTATGAACAGTTCTTGGCATAGTGGCTGAAGATATCGCTTGAGAATTGGAGGAAATACTACCACTAAGAAGGCTGCCATATCTTTAGATGTTACTGTGGAACCATCAGAATGTGAAAGGCAGAAACAAGGACTTTTACCCAAACAGCTTTAGTAAGGGACCAAAAGATACTTGAGAGAACATATCAATTTCCTGATATGTTCCCTCAAGAAGATGTAAACAGTACTACACATTTAAGTTTAAATTATTGCTGATATCCTCTCAACAGTTTTTCTCCAAATCAGTCTGACTTGTCACTGTAGTATTGTCATATCTTATATTCTGTTTTATGAATCATTTCTGACTGCATCAATCCACTCAGATTAACTCTGCATTCTTGAATGCTAACAATGTCTAGTTCTTTCTTAATATCTTCATTTTTAATATAATTCTGCCATTGATGCCCTCTATTCGGTTCCTTCATTTTTCTCAAAACAACTCTCACATATGATTTCCATTCTTTGATCAACTTTAATTTATTTCTAATCCGGCTCGCAGATCCATAAGTCAAAATTGGTTGAACTCTGTCTTGTATACTACTAGTTTAGTGTTTTGGCTAATTTCTCTCTTAATTTCCCCATAAAAATTGACTCGATGGGCTACCTAACATTCTGTTGTCTATTTTCATATTAATTTACCATCTTCACTAAAAATTGTACCTAAATAGCTGAAATATTTTACTACTTGTGTAGCTTCTCCATTGAGATTGCAGTTTAAGTTTTTATATTTTAGTTAAGCACTAAAAGTTGTTAGAAATTAGGTTATTTATGAGTGCAGGCTCCCTGTTACATGACATATTTTGTGATATAAAATGCTGATAGAATGATTTTGTAAGTTAACATTGTTTGAATAAATTCATTCTTTGACTTAAAGATGATCATGTATATGAAATGTTAAATTTTTTATATACAACAATTTAATATCAAAGTTAAAATGTGTGAAGAAATGCCAAAACTATTAGAATTTTATAAAGTTTGGATTACAAAGCTAAGTAACAGATCAACACAAGATATTAAAAAACAGTTTTTGATTGTTAATTAGCTGAATTTTAATTTAGAATTTGCAGTTTTACATTATATGTTATGCCGATTTTGTGATAAGCTCTGTTAGTTTTGTTATCTGAAGAATGCAGCCTGCTAAGCACAATAGTCATTTTTTATGACATTATTCATAGCATTTATATCAGGAGATAAATATTGAAATGTAATATTGTGTTCTTGATAATTTCATGTCAGATCAGATATCTTAATGTCTTACCAAAAAATTGTTATACATTCTCATCAGCAGGTTAAGTATATATCTAGAATTCTAAAAGAAATAAAAATTAATGTTCTTGACAAGATAGTCATTAATTGTTCAAAATCTTTTATATTTTGCATACATTTTCCTCTTGCTCTTTAGAATAAGGAAAGTGAATTAAGAAATGGATTTTTGAAAGATCTTTCCCTTAATACTGTTGCTTAGTAAAATTGCTTTTTTGCTGCTTCGTGAGTAATATTTAATATCCATAAGCATATTTTAATTACATTTTAATAGTTACTTTTATTTGTTTTCATTTTACTACATTACATGGGACTAGAAACAGAAAATAGGAATTTCCTTTGTTAAATCAGTAGCAAAGCAGCAATGTATTTTTGTTATATTTGAGTATGCTAATTAAGCTGAATTATGAGTATTTTCTGCTGTTTCATTTAAATAACATTTTATATATGTTCAACAAATGGGAAGGAAATTGTTGGATGTGAAATAATATTGCTTTATATTCTTAATATGTCAGCTTCATACACCGATACCAGCTCAGATGAAGAAGGAGTATCTCCTAGAGAAAAGACACAGAAGTCTTCTAGTGGTTTTGAAGACTTCTGCATTAAGAACATTGCACAAGCAGCATTTGGAAGACGAGAAATTGAGATAGCAGAACAGGGTGAGTGTCCTAATTTTTAAAATTTCCATCTTAACTGATTTGTATGTGTAAGATTTATTCATTATACAAAATAGTAGTGATGATTAATTGCAGTAATTTTGAGCTTGATAAATTGTGCAGTGTTTGTAAAGGATTCATACTAGAAGTTAATTAAATATGTCAAATATAGTAAGTGGACTATTATTTGACTCCCACTTCAAAATCTGAGTTTGGACTAATTTTTAATAGCTATCTTATGGGAATGCACTTCCATTCAGTACACATGTACCTGTTTGGGATATTTTGTAGGCTTAAAAAAAATATATTTGTATGTATTAACATGTGTATATATAAATATTTAGTATAATATATAGTTATTGCAAATGATCTTAATGCTTTGAGTCATAAAAAAACAAGTGCACGGGGAAAAAAGGAATGAATAATGTAAACTGTAAACGATAGGGGAAGGAGGGATAGAGAAAGTAAGTGATAGGAATTTAGCAGTTAGAAAGGGATTTATGAGATTGAAGGGGAAAAAAAATAGTGGGTGCTTATGCTTTCTTGCAACAGGCAGAATATGGGTTGGGTAGAGAGAGGAGGGGGGGGGGGAACCTGAGAAATGGAAGTTAGAAGAGAATAAGAAAGGAAAAAATAGTCAAAACTTGGTTATAATGAGCAAAAAGACACTGACAAAATTTTCTTGTTATAACCATTATAACAAGAACATTTTGGGACTGCACTAATATACCTCCAAAAAATTAAGAGGTATATCAGTGATGAGTTCAATTTATCTCTTATTTTTATTTAATTGTCAATAATTTGACAAAAAAAAATTAAAAAAAACAAGAGCAGTATTAGAGAGGAAAAATAATATAATTACATGCATAGATATTATTTGTACAATGTGCTTGTATAAACTACAACACACTTAATAATAAACATGATTTCAATTAGTCTTGAGACTAATGTGTTGACTATCTGTTGAGAATCCAGCACTTGTGTAGTGAATCATCGAAGTAATGTTTCATTGACATTAGTAAGCTTGCACTTTCTAAATTGTGATAATTGCAGATATGTAAACATCTTTATTTTTCCACAATTTTCAATACTGTTGAAGAGGATGTAGAAAAAATTTTACACACTTCAACATTTTTCACACCACATTCTAACTTGCAAAGAATTTTGACTTGCAGACCAAGAGATACTTTCTTTTAGTAGACATGTTTCCGAAGAGGTTCATTTTTAACGGACTTAACAATTGCGGCAGTGTTTGGGTAAAG
The DNA here is from genome assembly GCF_054136105.1 of Typopeltis vanoorti. Classification (NCBI taxonomy): domain Eukaryota; kingdom Metazoa; phylum Arthropoda; class Arachnida; order Uropygi; family Thelyphonidae; genus Typopeltis; species Typopeltis vanoorti. Next base: position 83,337,702 of record NC_143559.1, read on the forward strand.
TGAGGGAGGAGGGCTGGAGGCTAGACACTGGAGAGGTAGGTAGAGTGAGGATGGTTGATAAGGGCAAGATTAGGTTATAAACTAGCCCATAATCTGATGCAGGTGGTCATAAAAGCTAAGTCACTCCTTTCATTTTTTTCTCTTCCATGAATTGGGTCTTCCAAGAACTACATGAGAAATTAAGATTGTTTGCATAGTTACCATGGATGTACTGTACAAATTTTGTACTGTATATCCATGTAGTACACTCATTATAAAAGTGAGCTACTGTATCGAAATATGCCTAAACTAAAATCATTGACTTTTTGCTCAGTACAGCCATGATCTTGTTATTTCTGTGTTCATTACAACAAAGTTCAAAAGTTTGAAAAATGGAATGATGTGTTCATTTCATAATTAGGAGTGTTCTTGTCATGCAAGTGACAAAATCGATTTTTTTTTTTTTGGAAGCAATGATTTTGGTCAAGATGAGATATCAATGATTCGTGCAAAGTAGGAAGATGATTATTGGATTGTTCTCATAGTACAATAGGAATGCATTGAGAAGAATGAGCATGATAGCACATTAGCCAGTCTACTGGTTATGTAGAATGAATAGGTTCCAGTTTGTAGATAAGGACTAATATATGAAAGATTGCTTTTATTTCACTGGTTCTAGAATTAGGTTATAAAGAGAAACTATTAGCCAGTGAGAGAATTAGAGGCAAAAACATAACATGTATTCACATTTTGTTGAGATGAAGAAATGTGAAAATGAAACAGAAATCTCAAAAGAAGAAATGAGCAGGTGGAGGAAGGAAATGAAATTTATACAGCTACTGAAATATAATTATTTAAAACAGCACACAATTGAACAGTGCCTATGGTATGGTGCTCAATCTGGTGATAAATCTGAGGATTTGCCTGGAAGTAAGGTAGCTAGTTTGCCTCCTGGTCCAAGTTATCATCCATTCTTAATCTGCAGAGTAACTGAACATGAAAATTTTCCTTTAGGAAGGGACATTGGTGAAACTGCAGAGCTGGTGATTATGACAAACTTCGAAAGTCTCTTGGAGCAGTAATGTGCCATCATAAACTGCAAGGAAAAAAACTGCATTTGACAGAATGACACATGAAAAACTATTAGAAAAGCAAATAGTGATGGATATGATGCTTAGTAGCATGAATATGGGGGTGGCTGATAGGCAGGCATCAGAGAGTAGTATATGGTGGAGTGGAATCTAGGAGAATGAGAGTGACTAGTTAAGTACTCCGGGTTCTTTACCTAGGCCACTACTCTTTAATTTGTATGTTAACGATAAAAGGGTAGAAAGATTTAAGGGGAGGGGGAGATATTCAATTGTTTGTCGAGGCTCTTCCATCTTCCTGGTATTGACCAATTCATCACTCACATGGGCCATCTCTTCTGTGGCATCTGTTGAACATGTCTGTACCACTGTAAAGGTTGATGTTCTAGGTGGTCTATTTCTACAGCTCTTATGACATTTTCTGCTTTGCAGTCAATGTCCATCCCTCTTCCCAATACATCAGAACACTCTACTATCATTTGGAGCATCATCTTCTTAGCCAAATGTCTCGACTACATAACATAACATTCAGTTGTTAATAGCATTACGGTCTTGGTTGACACGAGCATCTTTATCTTTTTCACATGTTCCAGACTTATGAATGATATACTGCCTTCACTTTAAAAAAACTGCCAGAAAAAAATTCCTGTGAAGACATTGGCATTTTTGGTTATCAGATGTTAGAAAAATGCATTCCTTTCGTTCTTGTCTGCTTACATCACAAAGCTATTTATGAATTTCTTCATAATGCTCTTTTTATGGAAGAACTTCTACAGAAGTTTTTCAATGCAAAAGACACATAATCCTTTCTCACTATGTTTGATCATACCATATCTTTCATTCAACTATTTTTGAAAATCTCTTCTGCTGCTGTTTTCATAGTAATGTTATTTTTGATTCTTTACTGATTGACCTGACATTTTTAATGAGTGGTAAAATAAATGGTAAATAAATGGCAAATTTTAGTATAAAACCAAAAGAGAAGTACCTTATTTTGGTTTCACATATTTTCAATTATTTTATGTAAAACCAACTTAAGAATACATACAAAAGACTTTTGTATGAAGTCTTAAGTCGAAATATGATTCGGTTTGATGCAAAAAAATAAAAAATAATAATTAAAGCAATTTAAATTGTCCAGTTTTTGCTTTTTTTAACTTAAATTAAGTTAATTTAAATATTATTTTAAAATATATTATTTATTATAATACACATTCAAAACTTACCTTTCTAAATATCACATTGTTAGGGAGAAATTTACATAAATCTAGCACAAGCATGGCTGATTTAAGAAAGCACACTTATTACAATCTTCTTTGAACAAAACACCTCTATAAATACTTTTTTGTTTATTTTTGAAATAGTGTGCTTAATACCAGCACCATTGCTCAGCTGTAATCATTCAACTAATATCTTTAAAAAACACAAACCACAAATAACAGAAGTAATAGAATGACCAATGACTACTGCTCATTCCTGTAATAACTTGTACTATTTTTTACAACATTACACATGTTTCTAAAGTTCTGTACATCATTAGAATTCAAGACATGTTTTGACAGACATGTGAAACTTGAACAATGCTTAGCAAGTAATGTACTGCTAACCTAGTTTTTTTATTTAAATCATTAATTATATATTAAAAAAATGAGATTACAGTGTATACTATGTTCTATAGATTTATCAGCCCTGGTCTGGGCTGATTGCAAAGGTGGAGTTTTGCTTTCATTCACTTCTTGTATGTGCTGAATTTTTTATTTGGACTTTATTGACATAACTCTTGCACAACCAATGCTCGGATAGTGGATGAAGATTTTGAATTCATTGGAGGAATGAATCCTTCATTCAAGCAAAAAAAATTTCAGTTATTCACTCAGAGTAGATGCACGAATCAAAAGGCTAGAAACACTAATCAGTAATCACATGGTCCCATTTGAGTGGATTTTCCTCCTAGAAATTTAGATTTAAAAACATGTATAGCTTTAACTGCTAGTTTAAATGGCCAGGTGAACAGAATTTCTTCTTTTCACTGTGATAGAAATATTTAGGTGGTAGAAGATTTCAGGTATGAAATCACTGCTTTGCATGTTGGAAACTCAAGTGGCTTGAAAAATTACCATGTTTGCTTTCCACAGTAGGGTTCCCACATCATGTAACCTTAACCCACCCATGGTACTAATGCAACACAGGTTTTCAACATGTGAAACAACGAATTTTGTGATTTTTAACGATTCCATCTATAAACAGGTAGAATAACTATAAAAAAAAAATAATAAATTAAAACTATTCCTGTATGAGCTGTACTTCAGAGCCCTGTGTTGATGAGGGTGAAAATCTGTACACACATTCACAGATTCTCAATTGGGTTGTGGCCTGGAATGGCCAGTGCAAATATACAATTTCATTATCATGTTCTTCAAATCACTGACCTGAAGAATTTGGCTTAATCAGTAGGTGCATTATCATACTGAATGTTATCAACATGTGTGGACTGAAGTGTAGGTTACACTGAACAGCTAGTTTCTTTAGATATACCAATCTGTGCTGATTTCTATAAATTAAGGAACAAAGAGAAGAATTGGGGGGGGGGGGGTATTTCAAAGTCAGATATATTATACAAAGAGTGACACTGAGGCTGGTTATCATATACAAATAAGTGGTGTTCCATGGCATAAAAGCTTGCATTTCTGGAAAAATAGTGTTAGCAATCACCAGTCCTGTTGTCTTGCAAAATTCAAGGAATCTATTGCCTCTTTTCTTTCATCACTCTGAAATTTTCACATTACTCCTTCCATATCCTCTGAATACCTGCCTATTTTTGCATTGACTCCCATTATTATTACCTTGTCTTTTCTGTTGGTATTACCAATTTCTGTGTGCAGATTTGAAAGTCCTCATATTCATCATCTCCCATGAGAGTAATCTGTTGCATAAACTTGCATTACCTTAATATGCATTTTTTTTCTTTTGTTTAATCTTACCAAGATGAATCTTGAAGATACTTGGGTAATTTCTGTTATTGAATTTAAAAGATGATTTTTTATTATGATTGTTGTTCCTTCTCTGTGTACTCTATCTTTTCTTTCTGCGTAAAATACTTATTCTTGTATTTTGGATGTTAACATATCCCTTTTTCTTCTTTGACCACTTCACATACGTCTCATCTCCCTTAAGTAGTCTCGGGACGCGAGATACATCAACTGCCCTAAATGTGGTGATTTAACACATCCTGTCTGTTTTTCTTCTGTTCATAGGAGTTATAGGCAAAATACTATAGCTGACTGGCCACTCCTCTGCTGCAGAGTCCATTAAGAATAAGGCCAGAACCTTGGAAGAGAAAGCAGACTTTCATTGTAAGAAAAAGGAAGACAAAATGAAAAAGGAAAGAACACCCCCTAGTCTTTGAATACTCTAATAGCATTGAGTGGGAAGGAGCAAGAAAGAGGAAAAGAGTTGAGAATGAAAGAAGAGTGGAGACAAGGTCTATGGGCAACATACCAGAAGTATTATTATTATTATTATTTCGGGCGACTCCAGGAGTCCTTAGACTCATCGAGGGAGGCCCTAAACATCATGTCCACACAACTATGTGATTACATTCTCACAGTATCTATCATACCTTGTCTTGAACTCGTTCACCGTCATAGCACCCACAACAGACTCTGGCAGCTTATTCCACTCATTTACCACTCTAAAAGTAAAGAACCCAGCTCTAACACCCCTGCTAACCACACTCTTGCCCAGCTTCCATAGGTGTCCCCTAGTTCTCCCACCACCAGTCCTGATCTCAAAAATATCCTCTGAATTAATCCTATAGAATCCCTTTAGCAATTTGAATGTCTCAATCATATCTCCCCTCCTCCGCCTGTCAACTAGTTTCTGCAACCCACAAATCTTCAACCTGTTCTCATATGGTTCATTCCATAGACCTGTTATCATCTTAGTCACTCGCCTCTGGATCCTCTCCACCTCCTCTCCATCAAGAAGGAACCGAGGTGACCAAATCTGGGCACAGTAGTCGAGATGAGGTCTTATCAAGGCTCGGTACAGAGGTACAATAACTTGCTTGTCTTTGCTCGTCAAGGTATTTTTCAACAACAAAGTGAATTGATGAGCTGATTTAGCTACTTTTGCAGTGTGCCCCCTAAACTTCATCTCCCTATCCACCAACACTCCCAAGTCCCTGGCCTCATCAATCTCTTGGAGTACAGTTCCACCAATGTGGTATACTGCTGCTAATCTTTTCACTCCAAAATGCATAACCTTACATTTTGTCACATTAAATTGACATCCATTCTCCTTAGCCCAGAACTCCAATCTATCTAAGTCATCCTGCAAGACTTTGACATCTTCTGCATTCACTATTGCCCTACCCAACTTTGCATCATCAGCGAACAAATGAATTGTTCCACTTAGATCCTTCCCTATATCGTTAATGAACAGATTAAACAGCAGTGGTCCAAGAACAGAACCCTGCGGCACACCACTAGTCACAGGCCGTCTTTTGGACTCTACTCCTGAATAAACTACTCCTTGATATCTCTCCATCAACCAACCACCTATCCACCTCACCAACCCTATATCCATTCCCATATGTTGTAGTTTACGGATTAGTATTCCATGTGGTATCCTGTCAAACGCCTTTGCCAGGTCCAGCTGTATCACTGTAAACCCATTTCCCTTATCCACTTCAGCCGTCACCTTGTTATAAAACTTGAGCAAGTTACTGAGGCATGATCTACCCTTCACAAAGCCATGCTGTCCCCTGTACAGTATCTCGTTTTCTTCAATCCATTCCTGTATTTTTCCCTTGACTACTTTCTCTAAGACCTTGACAACGACTCCTGATATGCTGATTGGTCGGTAATTTGCAACCGTAGTCTTGGATCCTTCTTTATGCAGTGAAACTATTTTCCCCTCTTTCCACACCTTCGGGACTAAGCCAGATCTGAGACTCAGATTAAACAACATGGTCAAGGGCACTGATAATTCTTTAGCCGCTTCACGCAAGACCCGTGCCGGTATATGGCAGTAAGTCCAAGTCCAGCATTGGGTGCTTGATGTTTTTCACTCGCATACTCAATATAGTGAACCCCTGAGGTGTACAGGATTACAATAAAAAAATAATAAGAGATCAACTACTGACCTCTTGTAAACCTTTCGCTAAGTTAATACATCCACTAGAGAGGGGAAGGGGGTAATTTTAAGTGACATTAACGGTATTTTTCTAGTTGGCTCAGTTACAAAATGACCAGTCACTGTAATGATATAATGTTACATTCTAAACTGCCGAATGTCAAGATTATACTTAGTTTTATGTAAATCCTGAAGAAATTTCTTAAAGGATAAGTTTTAACTAGTGAATAAGTCTTCTTTTGTCTTAGTAATACTAAACATATAAAAATGACATCTGATTGCGATATATAAAAACAAAACATTTACTATTTATTTTAATTTATACAGGTACTACATCAAATTAATCCATATTCTTTTTCTAAATTTGCAATATCTTCAGAGTTCATTTATAGCTCATTAGATGTAAGCAAGGTGATTCGACTTGGTATTGGTAACTCCGTGATTTAATGCACAAAGATTGCATTCTGTGCTATCCCTTCTCTATGCCTGATCATGTATGCAATTAAGCATACTGTTTAATCATTTCATATATGCAATTTTAATTTAGTTTTAAAAGAAAAATGTTGAATATCCTGTTATTAAATTAACAATTTAGACTTAGTTAATTTTCCAGAAATGCCTGGAATTATGGCTTTAAGAAAACGTGTGGGAGAAGATAAGCCACTTAAAGGAGCCAAAATAGTTGGCTGTACACATATCAATGCCCAAACAGCTGTAAGTTACATGTTTTGCATATTAATATCATTGAATATATATATTTATTTTTCCCCCTACTTAATTCAGAAACCTGGATCTATTTGTGTTTAAATTGTTCAGGACGTGGTTGAGACTAGATTTTGGAGTGATTGTCAAGAGGATGCATTGCTAGTATTGCAGAGGTTACCTGTCACATTGCTGCTATCATAAGGAGTACATTGTCAGATTATACACGGGATAAATTAATTCCTCTTATTGATGAAAATGGAGTACTTATTAAAGACAAAAAACAGATAATAAGAATACAAGCTTTCTATGCCACATTTTTGCCAACCTCCAGAACAAGCAGGACTCAGAAAAAAAAGAAAAAAAAAAAAAACTTCAGCTCTATTGATTATATATACAGTATCTGATCAGAAATATCTGGACACCCATTTATAGTAGTGGATATGGCTGTATTCACAATAATCATGGCTCATATAGGTATAAAAGGAAGCGTATGGTCTTGTAATCTTCTTAGACATTAACAATAAAATGGGCCATACTGTGAAAAGCTCAGTGACTTTTGATGTGGCACTATCATTGGATGCCACCTTTGGAACCGCTGCAGCTGCTCCAGTCAACTGTAAGTGATGTTATTGTGAACATTGGAAATACCTAGGAGAGGCAACAACAGCAGTTGCAACCAGGTAGGCCATATAAAACAATAAGCTTTTTAAGAGCAGGACTGCCAAAGTATTGAAGCACATGGAGCAAAAAAAAAGTTGCACGTCCTTGGTTGAAACACTTATTTCGGAGTTCCAAAGTGCTTCTGAAAGCAATGCCAGCACAACAGCTGTTCATTGGGAGAGAGTTAAAGAACATGAGATTCCTTGGCCATGCATCTATACATAAGCCTAGGGTGTAAAGTCACCACATATTGACTCTGGAGCAGTGAAAATGTGTTCTCTGGAGTAATGAATCATGCTCAGACATCTGTCAGATCAGTAGATAGACTTGATTTGGTGGATGCTACCTGTCCAGATGTGTTTTGCCAATGTGAAGTTTAGTGGAGTATGCATCATACCTTCCTGCCATTTCCAGTGATGGAGAATCTTATAAATATGTAGCTTCTTATGACATTTGAGACAATTCTCTGCCTCCAACTTTATGGCAACAGTTTGGTAAAGATCCTTTCCTGTTTCAACATGACAGTGCCTATCCCCCATTCACAAAGCAAGGTATATACAGGAATGGTTGGATGAGATAGGTGTTGAAGAACTTGACTGGCCTGCACAGAGCTCTGATCTCAACCTCATCAAACACCTGTGGGATGAATTGGAATGCTGATTGTGAGTCAGGCCAAATTCATCTGACCTCACTAATGCTCTTCTGGAGAAATGGAAGAGAATTATTGCAGCTGTGTACCAAATCTAGTGGGAAAACCTTTCCAGAAGATTGAAGGTTGTTATAGCAGCAAAGGATGGCCCTCCATATTAATGCCTTTCATCTTACAGTGAAAGTTGGAATGAATGGGCATCCAGATATTTTTGAACAGATAGTGTATATGTAATAAGACAAATCATTGAAAAGACAAGTGGATATCAAAAACTCTTCAGTCTACTCTTTATTGATTTTGAAATATCAATTGGATTCAATCTCAGTGTTAGCTATTTTAGAAGCTCTAAAAAATCATGGAATTGAAAAAAAAAATAATATTGATATATTTAGTCATATATATAAAAATCAACTGCATCTTTAAACTCGGGAACAAACATGAAATTTCCCATAAACACTTAACCTATTCATGGCATCTATAGAAGAAATTTTTAAAAATATGAAATTGAAAAATAGGATAATTATTATAGTAAATGGAAAGAGCTAAATCATATGATTTGCTGATTACATTTTCTTGTAGGAAATTCAGAAGTATTTCAACAGATGATCTATGAAAAATACAAAGAATGGATTAAATATAAACAGACAAAATTAATATAATACAAATATAATAAATACATAACCAAAAGGTCAGTACATATGGAACATCAGGAAATTGATATAGTAACTTTATGTAAGGTAAAAGATCACAGTAGTTGGACATCGTGAAGTTATATGAAGAATTCAGCTTGGTTGGATAGTCTTTGGAAAATATCATAACGCACTCTAAGACATCCTAATCTATCTTAAACTTGACAGTTGTATACTTCTGCTCAATCACATATGATAGTGAAACATTGACTATAACAAAAATTTGCACCAACAGGTTGAGGACTATCTAGAGTAAAATGGAAAGATGACTGCTTGATATTACCATTCAAGATTAAAAGTGTTGAAAGAATTGAGATATAAAGAGATGTCTGGAACTCATTGTATCAGAAAGTTCAAGATAGACATACTGGAGGAATCTTAGTATGTCTTTTTCCTGCAGTGGACAGAAAATAGATGATAATGATGATCACACATGGACTAGCTGCCATCTGCAAATTTGGTTACCTCATTTCCATTGTTTCCTAATTTCCATGATGTGGAAACTCTGTAGAAGATCCAGAAATGAATGATAGTGTAATATAGTACTCTGGTATGTTGGTTATGAGGAGTGGTTGAGGAAATATAAATTGCAGTTTGGCAGATAGGTAAAAAAAGGTAATATGATAGGACTGCATAAGTTGATGAGGAGATTATACATAGAACAGGAGATAGGGAAAGAAGAATGAGAGAGACATCCCTAGAAATTTTGTAAAAGTATGGTTAAAGAGGGGGGGGAGCAAGGTTTTTATTTTAATTCTTTGTGAATGTGTGTAATAATTGAAGAAAGGAGTGAGGTGTATATTTTTTAAATAGGATATAGTGGATGAGTGTAAATTCTTCAGCATCCATAACTATGGCATTGCCTTTGTAATTATAATGTTGTTGTGACAATTTCTAGGGATGTCTAAATTCCATTTTTCAGAGATTTCTGGTTGACTGTTTTGTTTTTCTTGGCAATATAGCTTCTGTTGGAATGCGGGTTATATCTGCTGAGTCTTTTAGTAATCTTCTTAATCCTTTTAATATATTAGCTATATGTTCACTTTGGAGAATGTTAAAGCAAAAATGAAAACCTTTTGATAATATATTTAATTCTTGTGTTAGGGTCTGTGAAGGAAGATTAAATAAGACTTTGTTACGAAGTAAGTGTTGTTTTGCTTCTGTTTTTCACATAACAGCTTGTGAATTTCTTCTTTAATAGTGTTTTAGAGTAATTGACAAAGCTTTATTATCAGGCAGTCTATAGACTATGTATTGTTTCACAACTCTGAGGGTGAGCGTGATGCCAGTTTAGAATGTAACATAAACATGCAGAACTTAATATTGGATAATTTAAATGTCATTGCAGAAAAGTGCTTGGCAGGGGTAGTTTCCATGCCAGCAGCAGATTCTGTATACTTTTAGTATTAGTATTTCTTCCACTTCTCCATGCAGTCGAAAGACTCGATGTGGGAGATTGAACACTTAAAGACCATAAAAACTATCATACCCTGTCTTGAACACATGTAATGATGGAGCACTCACCATTCACTCCAGCAATGCATTCCACATATTCACCATCCTCCAAGCAAAAAAAAAATCTCCTTTTCGCTTCCTTACCCACATGTACAGGTTCCAGATTTCTCTTTTTTGCATCACCCATTATCTTATGCAATAATTTCTCTGTAGCTATTGATAGACTGCTCTCACACACTTATGTTGCAAACATATCACCCCTCCTCCTCCAAGCTCTGAAGACCATATTCCATCATTCTCTCCTCATACTCAATTTTCCAGAGTCCCAAGAGAGTCACGGGACTCTGGAAAATTATAACATGGACTGTCTTGGAATCCTATTGTGTGGACAATAATTGATCCACCTGCTGTGAAAGATATCAGCCAACTACAAGCAAAAATCAGAATAGCAAGTAAGACTGGAGATTGGTTTGTCACTAGTCAAGGCACAAGACAAGGGGACCCAATATCACCAATCATCTTCATCATACATCTGGGAAGAACAGTAGATAAGATTAAAGAAGGTGGAGGCATTTCAATAAATGGCATGAGAATAAACTACCTCTGCTTTGCAGATGACATCGTCCTGATTGAAGAAGATGCAGCAAGGCTGGAAAACAGATATTGCAAACACTATCTTCTTCTTCTCCCCATAGTCCTAAATGAACCGTTAGATCATTCATGGCTGGTAGGTGATACTCTTTGCTAGCCTCCTTCAGTCGTCTCGGTCTCTTATTCTTGATGTCAGTTGAGAAAGGTTTTTCTCAACTGACATCAAGGAATTTGTCCATTTTTTGATGTTATCAGTCCATTTTAATCGAGGTCGGCACCTAACCCTTGATCCCGGAACGATTCCTTCTAGGGTTTGCTTTGGAATGCCATTAGCCCTCTCCACATGTCTGAACCATTTCATCTGTCTTCTTCTGATGACTGTCAGAATATTTTCCCTTTTTCTCCCATCTGTTGAGTCGATCAGTTTTCGGACATTTTCATTGGTTTCGTGAGCGGTATAGGGAATTCTCAAAAGTCTTCTGTAAGTTTTCATTTCGAAAGACAAGAGTCTCCTCTCGTCTTCCTTCAATAAAGTCCAGGCCTCAACAACAACCATACAAAAGGACAGAATTCACCAAGGTGTCAATTAGTCTTAGTCTGGTTGTGATTGCTATTCTGTTATCTCCCCACAATGGTTTTAACTTCGGTAGGGCCACAGTTGCCTTAGCAATTCGGTATTTAATGTCGGTTTTTGAACGACCATCTTGACTCAACATGCTTCCTAGATAAGTGAACTTCTTTACATTCTCAATTTGCTTATTGCCAATTTGTATCATTAAGAATTCAATGTCTGATTTTGAGGTTATCATTGTTTTTGTTTTTTGTAGGTTTATGTATAATCCATATTTTTTTAATGTTCCGAAAACACGGCTGGTTATCTCCTGTAATTCTTCTTCACTTTCTGCCAGAAGATCGATATCATCAGTGAAACGTAAGTTATTTATTCTTACTCCGCCAACTACTATTCCAGTGTCATGCAAACACTATACACAGAAGGAAAAAGATATGGACTAAATGTCAACTTTGAAAATAAACTAAAACAATGATATTCAGACAACAGGAGTTACTGAACAGAGTTATGATAGACAGATTTCAACTGGAAAATGTGGAATACTTCACATATCTTGGATGCCACATGACGCATGACTTGGACCCCAAAAAAAGAGATAAAAATTAGAATAGCCAGAGCAACAACTATTTTAAAAGCCGTGGACAAAAGATGCAAACTAAACTGCACATTGTAGAAACCTGTATCTTCAGCAGCATGCTTTATGGATGTGAGGCCTGGGTACTCCTGAGAGAATCTGAAAGGAGGATATTTGAGAGGAAGTGCTATAGAAAGGTCTTGAGAATAAGCTGGATACAGAAAGTGAACAACGAGGAAATCTATAGACGAATGCAACCAAAAGAAAACCTGATCCAGAAAATATTCAAAAGGAAACTACGTCTATTTGGCCATATATATGGAACGAATGATGAAAGAAAATTAAAAATGTTGCTGTTTGGAATGATTGAAGGAAAGAACAAAAGAGGAAGACCAAACAGAGAATGGGGTGATGACATCGTCAAATGGTGCGGAAACTCTACTCACAAACTGAGTCATCTTGCACAAAATAGAATGGAATGTAATGGAAGAATCATATCAAGATGTCATCAGACACCTATGGGCATTGGACCCATGGTTGTTGATGATGAAGAGTCATAATTATTTTCCTCTGCACATCTTCAATGTTTCCTTATTGCTAATATAACCAGGTGACTAGATCTATACAAAAAAAATCCAAATGTGGCATGATTAGTGTCGTATACAGTGGAGCTATCACCTCCCTATCCAAACACAGTGCAAATTTCCTTTACACATTTGCACTGTGTTCGCTGAACTTTGGTTCCCTATCAACCAGATTCTTGGATCCCTCACTTCCTATGATAAACCTAATTATCTTATCTGACCAATATGCTTAACAACATTGAAATGACATCCCCATTCTTCAGCCCAAAGCACCAACCTATTTAAATCCTCTTGCAACATCATCACATCAGTCCTTCCTGACATTGCTCTTCCTAATTTTAGCACCATGAATTAGGACACTACACTGAATATCTCATCTCAAACCTTGAACCATATATAAATTAATCAGTGGTCCTAGAACAGAATCTTGTGATACCCCACATTTGTCATCTTCCTTTTGTAGGACATCCCCCTCCCCATACACAACTTACTGGTCCTATTAGTCAACCATCCCTGTAACCAAGCTACCAGCTGATTATCCATCTTCATCCTGCTCAATTTGAACAATGGTTCATCATCTGGTACTCTATCAGATGATTTAGCAAAATCAAAAAAAAAATTGTATAATTATATCCTCTGTCCAATACACCAGTCACCCTGTTATAAAATATAACCAAATAACTGAAGCAACATTTCCCCTAAACAAATCCATGCTGCTGCTGCTCTCAAAATTTTTCCATTCTTCAATCTAGGTTTGTATTCTCTCTCTAATACCTTCACCACTGTGTTAGTGGTAATGATTACACACTGGCCTCTAGTTAGATGAGATTTCTCTCCTTGGGATTACCCGGACGTCAAGACTCTCCTGGCATAAAAACATTACAACCGTTGCCTCCTCAGCATCCAAAAAATTAGAATTCCTGTTTTGTTCAAGGTGTTCCTTTATCTCTGAATAGCTATTAACTTTTTACAAATCATTAGTCTACCATTGAGTACTGCTCACGCAACTGGGGTGATGCCCCCAAAGACTGTCTGAAATACTCAATGCAATACTGAAGTGAGCAATCAGATGTTAAATGACTCATCTCTTGTAAACTCACCCCAACCACTCTCACACAGGCAGTTTAATGTCTACTGCATGCATCTTATATAAATATTTCCATGGTAAATGTTCTTCAGAACTGCTGGCATCAATAATTTCTCTCCTCCCCATTCTACCAAATCCATTGAAATACATGCAGTTGCCATCCAACACCCTTCATAGTTCAACTCCATACTCACAGAATAAGTTTGTTTTCCTCCTCCTCCATTCCTGCTGCTGCTGTACTCTGGAACAGCCTCTATCCCAATGTGGAGGCTGTTCCAGACTCCACTCATTATTGTTGTACATCTTTGTTTGACTCCAGTAAACTTTGTGACTATTGTCGGTTCAGCCTTGCTTGTCATGCCATCGACAATAGTCACAGAGTTTACTGGAGTAAACTCTGTGACTATTTACTGTCCCAAAGAGCAAAGCTCCCAAGAATGAGATATTTGATAAACACCAAGGATAAAGTGATAATTTATCTTTAATAGGTGGTAAGAAAAAAAGATGATCTCTGGACTGGTTTGAAGGTGGTATAGATTATATTTGCAGAGAATCCTTGCTATTTGTTCAGGAATCCCTTTAAAGTAAGATATGCAGATCCTTTTAACATGGAATTGCAGTCTCTCAGAAGGATGATAATTATTGATTATTTTCGGTGTGATTTTGTTATATCCATTAAGTGATAGTGAGTTTTATTTTATTTAATAATTCTAATAGAAGAGAAGTCAGAAGAACAGTTGTGCATGTTGGGTGTACAAGGCTTTGATAATACCTGTCTTTTATTAACGATGATGATGATGATGTGAAGTTTTGTGGATATATCTGCCTGTGAAGGATGGCTTCCTGTAAACCGAAAATTCGTTGCCAGCAGTTACGATGTATTAGGATAACCAGAAAGGGAAGTCTTTTGTTAGATTCACACTCAATAGCAAACTTAATGTGTGTATGGAGTTAACTTCGTCCAAAAACGAAAGTAGTTCTGTTTCAGAGTGAGATCAGATTACAAAAACATCAACAAAACGTAGCTAAATATGAGGTCGAGGAGAAATGGTGTTAAAAATTCAGTCCTCTAAGTGCTCTAGAAAGTAATCAACTAAATCAAGACTGCTTTGGCTGATTACTTTCTGGACTGCCATTGCAATATCCTCGATTTGTTGAAACAGTTTATTTTGCCAAGTAACCAGCACTGATAGTAAACTTAAAAATTTAATGATGTCATCAGGGAAATCTCCTTATAAAAATTGTAAGGAGTGGTATGTTTGCAAACAGAAAAACCACATCAAAAGAAACGATTTTGCAATCTTGAAGATCTTTAATTTTTTCTTTGAAGTCCAAAAATAGTTTGGACTTCAAAGAAAAGAATTTTTTTCAGTGATATTTTGTAGCCCACTTTAGAGATATTGCCAAATAATAAGTAAGAGATCCTATGAAATCAACTATTGGGTGTAATAGGTAACCAGATTTGTGCACTTTAGGAAGGCCATAAATATGTGGGGAATTGAGTGTAATGAATTCGCAACTTTTCAATAGTATTAGGATCTAAGGAGTGTGTTTGATCTAATGATTTAATTTAATTAGCTGGCTTTGCATAGGAGCTCTGCTGATTATACTGTAAGTAGATCTATCTCATAGTAAAACATTAAGTTTACGATTATAGTCAGTACAGTCAAAACAGTTTTATTTCCTTTGTTGGCTTTTGTTATAACAATGTTAGTATTTCAGCATAAGGAATGGAGAACTTGTAATTCAGATAATGAAATATTCAGAGGGGAGGAGGTTTGGGTTTTATTTATTTAGATTTCTGACCAAAGCAACTCAGGCTATGAGTCATGTATTATGTTTGTTAATTGCATGTGTTCTAACATCAGAGGAGGAGGTTTAGCTTTATACAAAATCTGTGCAGTCTCAAACTGTGGTTTGTTTCAGATGCCTTTTTTCTGCACCTACCGTAAAGTCTAAATAAGTTAATCAATGAGGTATTAATGCAAAATGTGGACTTTTTTGAAAATACGCTTAACTCATCATTGGTAAAAGATTTGGTTAGTTAAATTGATAACCCATTTGTCACAGAGCTAGGTAGTTGTTGAACGAACCGATGGTGTCTTTATTCTAATGTTTCAAACTGATGAATCAACTTCTGTTTATAGTTTAAGTGATCACATCTTGCTGAGGAAAGAGAAATTCTACATATTATGTTAAGATGTTTAGGACTGAAATTATTCTTCAGAAGGGTTTCAAGTTCAGATTTTTGCATTATTTGAAAAGAAGAGCTTCTTAGTATGATGTACTCCCTTTAACAATATGGCCTTGCTATCACTTTGAAATCTTATAAAGCAGAGTTAGATTTAATAGCTTCCTTTATTTTAATAAAATTAGGAATTAAAACAGTGTTGCAACATCAGTTTAGAAAAAAGAGTTTATATAAACTAGACTGCTTTAAATACAGCTTACCAAAATTTCTTACGAGCTTCCACTAATCTTCACTGTAAGAATCAGTTACCAGTTGTTTAATAAGGACATGTGTAGACACAATACTGTTTTTTAAATAATGGTTTTACACATTTAAAAAAAACTAGAATTTATTAAATGCACTTATATATTTTGCTCAATGTAACATGAACATCATTCAAGGAGAAAGCAGAATTGGCTGCAACATTTAAAATATAAACACAACAACGAAGCTGTAACAATCATAAGAATGGTATAAATGGGGGGTAAATGGTAGGGTACTTTATCTGTAGAAAACTAATTAATCTGTAGGCGAAATTATAAATAATTTTAAGTATTTATTTTAAAAAATGTTGAAAAGTGTAAAAAAAAAAAAAAAAAAAAAAAAAAAAAAGTCATCCAGGTGAACTTGCTAATTTATCGTTTACAATTCCTCCATACAATAATCTTTAAATGTAGACCATATACACTCTCCTTATTCCATTAAAGAAAAAAAATTTGTTTTGTATAATTTTTGCACCAGTTTTTCTCTGTGCTCATTCTCCTCTCCATTATGTAAAGCACAAGTTGATGGTTTGCCATTATCAAATCTAAGACATTTAATTAATTATCCATAAGCTATGCCATTCTTTTTGCATGTATTTTTTTTAAAATGAGCATACAAATTTAAATGACACTAATCCCAATACTTATAAAACAGTAGATACTGGTTATTGTTGATGTAAATTGTTTGTTTATTAAATAGCTTATAAATAGCTTGGCAGCTTTGATGTATGCAGCTGTTGACTTTGCTACTGATTGTGAGGTTCATCAAAGACTTCCATACCACTAATTTCATTAATCTGTAAATAAAAATATGGTTACAGATTATCACACTTTTGAGGGGATCCCAGATAAAGACTGGTAAGCTGGAGAGCAGGTCGAGAGAGAGATTTAAAATAAATTCTAATAAATAAATTCTGATGTGAAGTGCCATTGAAATTGAAATAACATTCAGATATAATTGAAATAAAATTTGTAGGAAAATTGTAGATAGGAAGTTAGTAATGATGTAATTTTTTTCGTTTAGTACTATCATATCCTGTACACCCCTTGAGGGTACATGGCAGGAATTTGATGATGATATAATTGAAATAACATGAATATAAAGAAACAAAAAATTGCTTATATATTTCATCCATCTGGACAGATGGATAGTTAAAGGAGATAATTTTTATATATAATCTGTTTTATTTTCATGAAAGAATGTTAAAAATATTTTTTTGCTTAGGTTTTGATTGAAACATTAGTATCGTTAGGAGCTGCTGTGCGTTGGGCTGCCTGCAACATCTATTCTACTCAGGTTCGTTACTTATTCAGTTTGGATACTCTGTCAATATAAGTAATTGTGCATATTTGAATAGTGAAATAACTATCTTGAGAATTATTAACTATAGTCAATCTAAGAATTGTTTTATCAACTTGCAGGTGAGAACAGGGCTAGATTTAAGGTTGTTGTGAAAAGCTATAATTTTTAAGAGTCCCCTCTACTGGATAAATCTTAGGTTATCTATACTGAGATGGAGGCGTTTTATAATGTGCAGCCCTAAACTGTAGTTTTTCTATGCATAAATCTAGTCCTAGATGAGAATTAGAACAGCAGAATTATTACTTCTCATCTAAAATAGCTATTCTTTATTAGCTGTTTTACAATAAAACAGCTGAGTTCTGCTGTTCCTCTCTCCTAAAAATAGCAAAATTTCTTTAGTAGTAAAATCTCATAACAGACTCGTGCATCTTTTTCCTTTCTCCCCTTTCCCTCTCCCTTTTAATCTCTGTAAAATGGATCAATGGCCCATTCTTCTTTATCCTTGTCAATTTTTTTTATTGCTCACACTTTTTATGGATATAGTATACTTGTAGCACAACCATCTGATGTCATTTGATGTGCCACATCAAATATTTTTTTTTTGTAAACTGGTTTCTAAATATAATTTCTTTTCTCTTATCTTCATATGAATTCGTATTATACATACAAATGTATAGACTTACTGGTCTAGGGCCATGCCATTTGCTTCTTACAAATCTGGTTTGGTAATGATAGGACAACTAATCCTATTTCTGTAGACAGCTATATCCTGTGGATGCAGTTAATTAGTAATTAACTAGTAAGGGGTATGTTATGGATATTGTTCTTTATTATTATTAAATTATATTATTATTGATAAATTTAGAATCAATTATTATGTGATATGGGTATTTAAGAAAAATATGAACTTGATAAGATGTTTTGAAATTATGTAATTACATCATGTTCAGCAATATTACCGTGTCTGAATACGTTAATACGTTTTTTGGTGTGTGTGTGTGTGTGTGTGTGTGTGTATATATATATATATATATATATATATATATATATATACAAAATAAAATGATGAGGAGGAACACAAGGGAAGCATTAAGAATATAAGAAAGATGCAAGCTATCTTATTAAAAACTGGGAATTTAGGCTAAACATTGCTGTTGTTTCTTATAGTGATGTTTGCCTATATATAATGCATTGTTGATATTTTGGGTTGGCTTTTCTGTAGATGCTGTGTTTACCCCCTCCCCCTCTAAAATATAATATGGTCTAGCACACTTTATTAAAGTAATTAAGAATTAATGCCATAGCCACCCTTGATGAATCTGGTTTATCTGGTTGAAGATATAAATAATATTGAAATTGGTTTTTATGTGCATCCCTCTGCAAAAGATCGACCTTTATGTGAGCAAAGAGTTGGATATGAGGGTGGTCTGAAACGTTTTTGGCCTAACAATGATAAAAACAAATTTATAATTTCAAAATTATTTTTCAACATAATCTCCCTTAAGACTAATGCATTTATTCCAGCGATGCACCAGTACCATTAGTCCGTCCCTGTAGTGGTTCTCAGTAAGATCTGCAATCACCTCTTGATTTTAAGAAAAATGCTGGCCAGCAAGGAAGAGTTTTAGTTTTGGAAAAAGAGAGAAGTCAGAGGGAGCCAAATCTGGGGAATAGGGTGGATGTTCCAACAATTCATAGTGCAGATCCCTTAATTTTCCCATTGCCAAAACACACCTTTATGGGCAAGTGCATTGTCATGATGAAAGATAATTTTTTTTCTTCTTCAAACTGGGTGTTTTCTCATGAATTTTTTCATCTAGTCTGGTTAAAAGATCGGAATAATATTCTCCGGTTATTGTTTTACCCTTTTCAAGATAATTAATAAACAAAATGCCTTTAGCATCCCAAAACATCGATGGCATGACCTTTCCTGCTGATGGAACCGACTTTGTCTTCTTTGGTACTGAACAACTGGCTTCTGTCCACTGTTTTGACTGCTATTTGGATTTTGGTGTGTAATGGTGAATCCAAGTCTCATCCATAGTAATAAATCGAAGCACAAAATCAGTTTTATTCTTGTTAAAATGTTCCAGGCACTGTTCAGAGATTTTCATTCGAGTGCGTTTTTGATCTGCTGTGAGCAAGTGTGGCACTCATCTTGCACAAAGCTTTATTTGCAATTCTTCATGCAAAATATATCCTACACATTCTTTTGTGATGCCTATAGTCTCAGCAATTTCACGTGCTTTGACTCACCAGTCATCCAATACCATATCGTTACTTGATCATTGATTTCTGGTGGTGTTACACTTTTTGGACGTCCTTCACATGGATCATCTTCAAGGCTGATGGTATGGTCATGTTTAAACTTGGCAGCCCATTTATTAATTGTCGAAAACAAAGGAGAAGAATACCCATAAACTTTTATGAACTTTGAATGAATTTCTTTTGATGTTAAACCTTCTTTTACAAAGAATTTTATAACTGCATGATACTCAATTTTATCCATTTCAATGGATACAGACAACACTTTTGCTTCAGACAGCTGTATAAAACAAACTACTTGATAGAAAGACTTGCAATTTCATATGGATGCTTATTGACAGATGTATCCAATTTGAAAAAAAAATCTTGCCGATAGTGTTGCCATCTATGGTCAAGGCTGGGAACTTTTCAGACCACCCTCGTAATCCAGAAACCAAGCCAAACTTCTAGAGACCAAATCTTGAAATATTTTCAAGACATTTCAGGTGCCACATAAATAGTGTGGTGGTTTCACACTGGGTGATGAAACCTCCTTCCACCTTCTAAAGATGTTCACAAACATCCATGCTTTCAGTGAGGTTTGTACTTACCTATTGGTTGGAGAGCAAAGTGTTATCCATTCGGCCAACCAGTCCAGTAATGGAATAATATTCAATATTTTTATATTGAATATAATTTCTTTATGTCTCTAGAATGATGTAAGCTGTAATAAACATGAAATTTTTATAAATGTTTTAACAATTAAATAAACAATCATGATTCAGTGCTGACAAAAATAGTGTGACATTAAGATATGAGGGAGGCATTTTTCTTATGTTTCTCATTGGATTTCTGTTGATTTGTAAACATGGGCAGATAACTATTGAGATATATTTCTGTCAGTTGGTTTTGATGAATTGAACAAAACTATGCATTTTACCATGGATTTGAACAAAAATTATCACATGATGAATAGGAATGTAAGCCATAACTAAACAATCACCAACTACAGCTTTATTATGGATTTACTATTTATTTAATAGAATTATTGCCCTTGTGTCTAGGGCATCTTCAATATGATTTTTAAATTAAACAAGTGGAAAAGAAAACCAGATGACTCAACAATGAAAATGTGAGCCACACCTATTATAATATAGTGGCATGATTTAAAACACATTAAGGTCCTAACTATATAAATAAATAAATAATAAATTCATAGCTAGTCATTATTTATTAACAAAAATTATATCATACTTAGTGCTGCATATTGAGTTTAATTTCTGAGATATAGATATCTGAAAGTTTTTATTTTATTTTATTTATATATATATATATATATTTTGTATGCTGCTTCCACTCACAAAAGGTTATTTGCAAAGTAAAGTACTGTGGATGGGCTACAAATTTTTTCTCCTGTTTTTTTTATCAATTTTTATATTTTTTTGCATTTTTAATTTATTTTTTACATAGTCTCCAGAAACCTTGCTCTAGAGACCTCCAATAAGGGACAGTGATTTCATACCATACTAAAGACAATCACAAACATCAATGCTCATGGCAGGATTTGAACCTGTTGGTTGGAGAGTGGGTACACTAACTACTCGGCCAACCACCCTGGCAAGTAACTCATGTTTAGATGCAGTTCGAACTCAAAAAATGCTGTTAGAATTGTGCAGTCTTTCGTGAATGATTATTTCAATAAGTTTACTGAGATGATCTCACCCACAAATGGTTAAAAAAAAATTCACAAGCTTCAGTATCACAATGGGATTCAGATCTGCAGCATGTTTGTTGGAGAGAGCAGAGATGCATCCATTGAACCAACCATGCTGGCAAAGTATCCAGTATGAAGTGTCCAGGTACTTAATTCTTACTAACATATAGAGCTGAAAGGCTTCAATATGCCATAAGTAAGATATTAAAATTAAGGATATTGTGGATCCGATGATATTTTATAGCCAAACTAGGGGGGGGGGCTATGCCCCCCTTGGCGCCCAATCCCCATGTTCCAAACTGGTAGGTCGGTTCTGTTGAAGTAATGTCGCTCAACCAACACTAGTAGTGTCTCTACACTCAGGGACTACCCTGAGGTCTTCAAAAGGGGGAGCCTGCTCCTCTGGCGCCTACAGTACCCCCCCCCCCCCCCGAGTTCCAGACTGGTAGGCTGGTTCTCCTTGAATTCTGATGACTTGAATTTTGAAGACTCGACACTTGGAGTAGTCCCTGAGTTTCAAAACTTGTCAAAAAACGTTGACATAAAAAGGGTTATCATTTTATATATATAGGGTAGATATAGAAAGAACATTTAAAAAAAAAAACTTCCAAAATCTTGTTTATGAAAATATAAATTTCGGCCTCAGAGTTGCTTTGGTTTACACTACTTGAAAGGCATAAGTTCTGTCCATGAGCCTATATGTTCACTTTTTTTAGTACTTGAATTAGGTTTCACTGGTCTGACAGCCATTTCAAACTATTGATTCTCATCAGAGACCAGGTAGAAACCTAAAGCAAAATCCCTCAGTACCATAACAATCCTAGATCAGAAAGTTAAATTCTTAAGTGAATTTTCAGTAGATGTATAATCAATTGCTAAAGTATACAGCCAAACTTTTTTTTAAATTTCATGCATATTTGGCTCTAAAATATGATTGGCTTCATTAATATCCTCCATTTTGATATCTTTCTGTTTTTAATTAAAAGCTGTGTGATATTTGTTTGTTATAAAAGACATGATACATTTTGTACACAAATGAATTTATGGATAATTTTTTTAAGTTAAATGAAATCTATTCTGTTATCAGCAAATACAGCAGACTATGCTGAAAATTACTTTACTTCAGATCTTTGTTTATTATTGACCTATTTTAGCTTGCTGCTTATTATTTTCATAACGGACAATATGCACATGCGGTATTCCTTCTACATAATCTGTTTCTTATGAATCTCTTGCTTAATAAGATTACGCATTCATACGACTCCTACCCTATTTATTCTTCGAACTCGCAGGACACGTTCTGATATTGTATTATTTAGGTCAGGGATCGGCAATCTTTTCAGACTTGAAGGCCACATTCAAATTTTATTTTTAATAATCGGGCTGCAAGCGTTTAAAGAGAAAATAGTGAGTGAAAAAAATACTTAAGTTATCAATTATTATTATATCAATCTTTAAAAAAAAAAAAAATATTTAAAGTATGAGATTATAAGATAGAGTATGACATTCTCGTAATAGCATCTGATATTATATTCTTTAATAACAGCAACACTTTTATGACAAATAAGACAAAGGGATTCACCCCCATTTTCAATAAAGAAGTACTTGCTGTTCCATTCATCATTAAACCTTCTTCTTTCATCTGCAATTTTATGTTTCTTGAACCCATTTTTGAAATTTTTTAACAAATATATATCCTCTGAAAATAATAGTCGGACCATATAACAAATATATATATCCTTTGAAAATAATAGTTGATATTATTGAATTATATTAAAAGACGGACCAGGAAATGCGACTGCAAAAGTGCCCCAAAATCTCGGTTTTCGTCGGATGAAGTTGCCATTGCTATCCCCACTCGTGATGACTCACATGGTTGACTCGTGCCAAGTTGCACGGCGATATCATGAAGTATAGGTATAAAATTATTTTAAATTTATTATTCATATTATAAAATGTATTATTTGAACAATTCATCATATGGGGCTGCATGCCATATAAGTATGGTCAACCTTTTACTGGCTGCCAAAAATGCATGTTTGGGCTGCATGTAGGCTGCTGGTTGCTGACCCCTAATTTAGGTAATTTTTAAAAGCTTCCCATGCACTGTCGATATCCTTCCTATCCAATAACTGATGCCATGGCACAGAACCCAGCATATCACCCCTCAGGTGGTCATAATTTCCTGCTTTGTAGTTCAAAATGTAACCTTTTCTGAATGGAACATTCACAAACTTACTTGCTTCCCAAGTGAGTACAGCATAATCACTGTCACCAACTGGAGGCAGAATAGTTATGTCTTTAACTGAAAGCCTCTTTATTACTATAATCAGATCTAACACTCTTTACCATGGTTTCTTTGTCACTTGCTGCTTGAGGAAGTTGTCTTGCAATAGCTCAATGAATTCAGTTTCATTCTTCTCATACAATTTCATAGCTACCCAATCAATGTTCGGATAATTAAAGTTCCCTCATTATGATTACTCTTTTCACACCCATCATATTTATTTGGTAATGCATTTCTTCGTCACTAGCAACTGATCCACCAGGTCTGTAACAATATGTATTACATATTGTTATGAGGTGAGGTGGGGGGGGGTAAAGGATATTATGATAGTACTAAATGAAAAGTTACATCATTACTGACTTTTGATTGACAATTTTCTTCCAAATTAATTTATCTGTCAAGACTCCAGCATTATTAGATCTTATATTTCTGTCTTCTGAGCAACTTTTTACTGTATTAATCTACCTAGAGCTTAGTTTTCCTCTGGGTCTTTTTTCTGCCAACCTGGTAAAGAACACTTCTTTTGCTAATCTTTCCCTCCCATTCTGTTTAAGTGACTGTACCACCTGAGATTGGCTCTGCTAACACATTCCTGAATGCTAACAATGTCATATTCTTTCCTGATAGCCTCCTTTTTCATATGGTACTGCCATTGATACTGTTTGTTCATTCTCTCCTAATCTTTCTCAGAACTCATATCTATGTTCTCCCTTCTTTGGTTAAGTGTTTTATTTATAACCCAACTCTCGGATTGATAAATTAAAATTGGTTTGAACACATTCTTATATACAGCTTATTTAATGTTTTGACTAGTTTCTTTTTTATTCCTCATAATCTTATTCAGTTGACTTCCTATCATATTACCAGATTCACTAATTCTGTTGTCTATTTCCATATTTAATTTTTAATTTGTGATCTTAATTTGCCAGCCTGGTTGGCTGAGTGGTTAGCATATCTGCTCTCCAGCCAAAAGGCTGCAGGTTTGAATCCTGCCATGGGCATAGATGTTTGTGATTGTCTGTGAAAATGGTGATGGCAGGCAGTAGGTGGCGTTGGTGTAAATGATGCAGTTCGCTAGTTGGTGGATTGAGTGATGGAGACAGAGAACTGTTGAGTAGGTGCCCTAGCTCAATGAGCCCTTGGACTCCTTGGAGATGTCACATAATAATAATAATCTTCACTAAAAATTGTGCATAAATAGCTGAAATATTTTACTTGTTCTATAGGTTCTCCATTAAGGATGTAGTTGATATTTTCAACGTTTCTGCCTATTTTCATTGTCTTTTTATTGCTGATGTTATTATTATTTCGTGGCACCTACTCTACAACTTTCCATCTCCATCGTCTGCACCAATGCCATCTACTGCTCACCACTACCAGTATTTGTCTGTATGACAAATACTGGTAGTGGTGAGCAGTAGATGTGTTTCCCAAAGGCTGATTTGACTGTATGCAGGATGCAAAAACCTGAGTTTCCAGGAGGAAAAAACTCTGCTATCTCCATATGAGATCAGCTAACTCAACTTCAATTGAAAAAAAAAAAACATATAAAGATTCCTCCTGTGAAGACAAGAATTGAACTTGGGCCTTTTCCAGTGGAAGATTGCAACATACCATCGTTCTTCCAATTGTGCTACAGAGGTAGTGAATGTCTGACTCTCTGACTGAAACATATATAATTAATATATGTGAAATTCGGAAATGGTGAGAAATATCATGTAGAATGATATATTTTGTATATACCCAAAGTCTTAACTTTTTCTTATTTGTTTAAAAGGTTAGCAGTAAAAAAGAGATCACATGGTTTGTATATTTGACTCTTGCAAAAAATTCATTAAATCTAAAATATAAATTTATTAAAGCTATCATACTTTTTTTTTCAATCATTTATTGACTAACTCATAAAATGACACCTGATTATCTAAAACTTTAATTCATATTATCTAAACAGTAAATTATTATTACTATTACTGTTTTAGAATGAAGTTGCTGCTGCTGTTGCTGAAGCAGGTAAGAATAATAATATAAAAACTTACTTTGAACAAAGAATGTTTTACCTAAATTGCTTTCTGTATAATGTACTTATTATTTGTATATTTGTTACACATGGTAAACAGATGTACGATATCGGTACACAATAAATAACGGAAAAAACTCACGTAGAAAGATTATTTATTAGTATAATTTTCGCCTGTGTGTCACAGGCATCCTCAGTACATTAAGCTCAAAATTAAACACTAACTGACAATTCCAAAAGAATTGTCAGTTAGTGTTGTAAAAGTCAGTTAGTAAAAGAAAATTCCATTTTCACACAGGCGAAAATTATACTAATAAATAATCTTTCTACGTGAGTTTTTTCCATTATTTATTGTGTACCAATATGTCTACTCACGGTTTACCTCTTTTAAAACTTGGATGTATGATATTTAAAGTTTGTTTTGTGCTTCCAAGGATTCCAAACATAATCTTTCAAGAACACTGAAAGATTTAAAACTGTCATTAAATTATATGGTAATTACAGATTCAGCCCTTACTATAATAAACACCTATAGTTAACCCCACTCCATAACAAACTACTATAATACTTATTTCCTTTCCTTTGATCTCTATTAGTTCAGTAGTGAGAGTAGACTATATATCTGTTGTACTGATTCACTTATAAATTTGTTATGCTGAAGTATTGCACTGATTTCAGAACTCCTAATTTTACATACAGTAATCCAATAGGTTTATGTTGTATTTTAAAGTGTGGTAGCATAAAATTCTATACTGTGTATGGAATTATATGCAGCTACTTTTTGCCTGAAGAAGTCATTTTTTTAATGAGCATTGAGAAGTATGGTGGGTTATTCATAGCTATATTCCCATCTAGTTGTATATTTATTAAATTCTTTTTCATTGTCAACACTCCATTATATCATTTGAGTAGTGTCTTTTTTAATATTCCTCAACATGTACGTGTTATTTTTGTTTGCGAATTGATTATATTATAAAAAAATTGTTTTTAATATTTTGTTTAAGTTAAGGGATATTACATCCCATAATATCCCTTAACTTAAATCATATGTTGCTGAATTGAAGCCTTTGGCTCTTCATATATATCTAATTGTTTTTAATATTTCTCAGTAAACAGTATGCACATGTTCTGTTTGTAAATTGATTATGGTTTCTGATGTCTTGGTTTCTGATAAATGTGTACTAAGGCAGCTGGGAAGGCCTGAAAGAAATTGGTGAATCACAAATGGTTTGTGGCTAAAACCCCAGCTTTGCTCTGTCTACACTGCAGCTTACAATATTTGGGAGAAGGAACAAAATAAAGTGAGAAAAAAAAAAAAAGAATAAATCAATCTCCCTTCAAAAGGGCCAAATATAGAAAGTTATTTCTTGTTGAAATAACTTTTCTAAGGTTTATGCTCTTTAGGATCATTGAGCAAAAGTCCTGCATTTCCATTCATCTTCCTTCCTTCCTTCCTTCCTTTGATCCATATGGTATCACTGTTACATCATTCAAAGATAAAACTGACTTCCAATTACTGTTCTCTATTTCCTGCATAAATGATCATAGCAAATTACCTCCTATATTAATGTTTTCCAATAATGAATATTTATATAAATAACTGGGTTTATTATTGCAGTTAACTGAATTTCAAGAATTCTGTTGGAGGCACAAAGTGTCTTGAAAAGGTTCTGCATTGTTCTAGAGAAAGAGAGGATTTCTCTATCTTACTCTTATCCTCCCACGTATGCAATAGATCTAAAAAAATCTGTTGTGGATGAGTTTTTAATATCAGTTATATATAATCAATAAACTTTACTACCTTATACATGGTTGTTACATGTAGGTTACTGGTTAACATAAAGTGCATGAAACATTCTCAAAAAAAAAAGTTTATAAACTGTTACATAAGATTAGAGGATTGATTATAAACTATTCCAAAAACTACACAACCATCTAAAAATAGCATTCCTTTCCAAAAATATTATGGGTGAATGCAGTTTTGGCAGAGATTGACATCAATTAGACTAGGAGAAATTATAAGATTAGGAAAAGTGAGCATCATTAATTGGTGTCTTTTATAACATGATCTGGCTTCATCACAAATTCATCTACAAATCATACTATGAATGATAGTACAGCACTTTTTTTCTTTTTTTTTTTAAATTCTTGATGCTGTCCAGAGGTAAGAAATAGGTGGCTCATAGATGATCCCTCTCTTGCAGTTTCACTTCAACCTCTATCTCACAGATGCAGTATTTCAGCAGTCTATTGTCCATGGCCACTGCACAGTAAATTGGCAACCATCATTCCTCCACTTTCTGTTGCACCTGTTAATATGGGCATCAGCAGCTGCCCAGCATCCCTATACTGTGCAACTGCATACACATTGAACCTGCTTTTCCTCTTTTATTCTGTCCACTAATAAAAATTTCTCATTATGTCATTTTAAAGAATTGATTGAAGTTATTTGCTTCCTGTGGAAGCCTTAATAAGAATCAGGGATTGATTTTATGGAAATTGCTTGCCCCATAGGTTAATGAGTTTTTTGGTGGCTTGAAGTGGTTTGTAAAGTTCCATCTTTAATCTGTAGAGTAGAATTTTGATAATTTTACTTTTTAGCCCATCCACTGTACTAAGAGTAATGGATATGTGCAATGGAAAGGTTTAGAGAAACTTGTGCTGTCGCCCTTGACATTTCCAAAGCTTCCAGTCATTAGTGACATTGAGGCCTACTAAGCAAACTGTCATCCATTGGTCTCCCTGCCACCCTCTGCAATCAGTATAAGAAATGGTATATAAAAGTTGAGTTGCCAGCTTTTTCTCTGTGGGTCATGGTAGATGGCTCCCTCTCCTCAGGCTTCACCAACAATGCTGGAGTGCCTCAAGGCTCTGTCTTATCACTTACTTTTTCTCTTGTACATAAATTATCTACTCACAATTACCATTAATCCTCTCCACAGCTTTGCAGATGATAGTACTCTCCACTCATCCTACTCATTTGACAAACCATGCATTACTCAGACATCCCTGGCTACAATACCATCTACAACTGGTGTCCTAAACATTGTTCTACATATCCTTCAGTGGAGGTAAGGTCAGTCTTCTCATGTTAAATGCTATCAAAACAGTATTACTTTTGCTCTCAAAAAAAAAAAAAAATCTATTCTCACCTATTCTTAACCTCAATAATACAGAAATCACCAAATAAATCAGCTTTCTTTGCTTGGATTAATGTTTATCTCCAGTCTCTCCTGACAAATTATATCAATAGCTTCCTCAGCATCCAAAACTTGGCATTCTCTTTCTTTCATTCAAGATGCTATTTCACACCCAGCCAACTCTTAACTATATACAAATCCCAAATCTGCCTATGCTTGAATACTATGCACATGTTTGGGGTGGTGCCTTTAACTCTTTTCTTCTTTTTTTTTAATTCTTGATGCTATCCGGAGGCAAGAAATAGGTGGCTCATAGATGATCCCTCGCTTACAGATTCACTTCAACCTCTATCTCACAGATGCAGTATTTCAGCAGTCTATTGTCTATGGACACTGCACATTAAATTGGCAACCATCATTTTTCCACTTTCTGTTGCACCTGTTAATACAGGAGCAGCAGCAGCAGCTGCCCAGCATCCCTATACTGTGCAACTGCATACACATTGAACCTGCTTTTCCTCTTTTATTCTGTCCACCTCTGTAATCTGGAACAGCCTTTCTCATGAAGTATTCCCAAACAACTACAACCTGTAGCTCTTTAAATAAATTAAAATAATAATAAACTTCTATCTCAGTCTTCATCTTCACTTCACACAGCACTGACATGCTTATAAGTCTCTCAACCTCTCCTGTATGAATCAATATATCATCATCAAATTCCTGACATGTACCCTCAAGAGGTGTACAGGATATGACAGTACTACATGAAAAAATTACATCATTACTAACTTCCTATCTACAGTTTTCCTCTAAATCAGTCTGTTACTTGTCAATACTCCAACATTATCAGATCTTATATTTCTATCGTCTAAGACACTTTGTACAGTATCAATCCACCTTTATCTTGGTCTTCCCCTAGGACTTTTTCCTGCCAACCTGGCAGAGAACACTTGTTTTGCTAATTTTGCCTTGCCCATTCTGTTTAAGTGACCATACCACCTGAGATTAGCTCTGCTAACGCATTCCTGGATGTTGACAATGTCAAGTTCTTTCCTAATATCCTCATTTTTAATATGATATTGCCATTGATGCCATCTGTTCACGCCTCTAATCTTTCTCAGGACTCTCATATCTACGGTTTCTAGTCTTTGGTCAAGTGTTTTACTTCTGACCCAGCTCTCAGATCCATAAGTTAAAACTGGTTTGAACACTGTATACAGCTAATTTAGTGTTCCAACTAATTTCTCTCTTATTCCATATGAATTTATTCAATTGACTTCCTACCATATCAGCTTTGTTGATTCTGCTGTCTATTTCCATATTTAATTTAACATCTTTACTAAAAATTGTGCCTAGGTAGCTGAAATGTTTTACTTGTTCCACAGATTCTCTGTTCACAATGTAGTTGACATTTTCAGCGATTCTACCTATTTTCATTGTCTTTGTCTTTTTATTGCTGACCTTCATACCATATCTATTACAACAGTTATTCAATTTAGTCAGAGAATCTTGCAAACTTGTAGCAGATTTTTTTAGAAGTATAACATTGTCTGAATAAAGCAAAGAGCTGACATTAACATCTCCAATTCTGATATCATGTTTAATACCACTTTCCTTCATAATGTGATCCATATAGATAATGAATAACAGAGGGGATAATGTACATCCTTGTCTGATACCAGATTTAACATTAAACCATCTTCCTGTACTTCCTTCAATTCTAACTGCTGACTTACAACTCAAATAAAGACTAAGTATTGCTTGATATAATGCCCCATTAACA
Organism: Typopeltis vanoorti; assembly: GCF_054136105.1. Taxonomy (NCBI): domain Eukaryota; kingdom Metazoa; phylum Arthropoda; class Arachnida; order Uropygi; family Thelyphonidae; genus Typopeltis; species Typopeltis vanoorti. Next base: position 83,368,451 of record NC_143559.1, read on the forward strand.
CCATATAACTGTAGCGTGTTGAATAGCTTCTCTCTTGCACCTTGTCATATGCTTTGTCCAGATTGACAAAACTTAAATACAGATCTTTGTTATATTTCCATGCTTTCTCAACTATTTGTTGTAAAGTGAAGATCTGATCCTGACAGCCTTTATTTGGCCTGAATCCAGCTTGTTCTTCACCAAGCTTTTCTTCCACAATTCTTCTCAACCGTTTCTCAAGTATACTTGCATAAATCTTGCCAGGAACACTCAGTGGGGAAATACCTCTGTAATTCTCACATTCAGTTTTATTTCCCTTTTTATATATTGGTACTATGAGAGCTCTACTCCAATCATCGGGAATTTGTCACTCTGTCCAGGCTTTCTGAACTATGCAGTGCAGCCACTGTAAGACTTTTATACCACCATACTTCAGCATTTCTGATCGAATATCATCTACTCCTGCTGCCTTTCCACATTTCAAGCCTTTGATGGCTTTTTCTACTTCAAGTATGGATATGTATTCCAGACTGTATGCCTGTTGAGTGTGTTTTACCACTGTGCTATCACTGCTTGTTTCATTTAGCAATTTTTCGAAGTAATTACTCCATACTTCCAGGATATCTTTCTCTCCTGTTTTCATGTCACCTTTATCATCTCTAACTCTTTTTACAGCACTCTTTATTCCATTTCTAAGCTTCTTCAACAACCTCCAGAATATCTTACCACCTTCTTGATATTTATTTTCTATGTTCTTGCCAAAGTCCTCCCATGACTTTTGTTTAGCTAGTTTTACACAGTGTTTCACTTTCTTACATTTGTTATTCTCTAAGAGCACAAACTGACTTATTTGCCAGGAACTTTTGATATGCTTTCTTCTTTTCCTTTACTGCCTCTTTAACTTCCTGTGTCCACTATGGAGTTCTGATTTTTCTATCCTTGCAGACAACCTCACCACATGCCTCTCTGGCTGAGTCAATCAGGGTTTTCTTCAAGGCTTGCCACTGAATCTCTAAAGTTTTCCTGTTCTCAAACTCTTTCATTTTTTCTTCAATAATCTTTGTGTATTTTAGTCTACAGTTCACATCTGATAGCTACTCAACTTTAATTCACTTTAAAACTTTCTTACATGTTATTATTTTCGATATGAAATTCAATTTTATCCTGCTCAAGACTAAAGAGTGATCACTTCCAATTTGAAATCCTCTGTACACTCTGGTGTCCTTCACCAGGGAGAAAACATCACTATCAACAATAACATAGTCAATGAGATGTTTCTTATTCCTTGTCTCTTCTCTCCATGTGAATTTGTGCACATTTTTATGTTGGAACATGGTGTTAGTAATAACCAGTCCATGTCCTGAGCAGAAATCCAAGAGGTATTTGCCATTATTATTAGCTTTGCTCTTTTCTCCAAATTTTCCCAAAATATATTTGTATGTCTGACAATCATTTCCTACTCTGCTATTTAGATCCCCAACAAGGACCAACATTTCCTTTTTATTGTGTCAGATGCTTTCTCTAAAGCATCAAAAAATTCCTCCACTTCTAGCTTAGTAGAAATTTCTGTGGTAGCATAGGCACAAATGTCTCATTGTCCAATTCCCCATTCTGATATTTGCCCACATCACTCTACTTGAGACTGCCTGCCATTCAAGAAGATTAGCCTTGTATTTTGTGTTGAATACTATGTCTATTCCTTCTTTTTCTTGATTGCCATTGCCTGAATATAACATTTTGTATTTATTGCTCAGAAAGATCTCGCCAGTTTTTATCTTTTTTTATTTCAGTCACCCCTATTATGTCGATCTGGTACTTATCTAATTCCTCAGCTAGCTCCATTTCTTTGCCATTCAGTCTTCTTATGTTTATAGTACCGATCTTTAACTCTGATGTTGAGTTGGGGTTTGTTTTCAGATTTGTTCCAGTAGCTGACTTTTTGCTGTTTGCCCGGGGCCTTGTTTCACCATGCAACGCCTCACCGGCATGAAATTTTGCCATGTTGTACCATCATTTTTTATTTTGGTTTAACCAATAAGAATACAATTTGTTCGGCTAAATTCCAAATTGCCAGCTCATCCTCTTTTGTTCAGTATCCAGGTAGATACCCAACGGGGTGCACCATGAGAAGATGAGGATTGGACATCAGGTCAGAATCCTTGGTCGATTCTCCGCATTCCTTTAAAGGCCATGTTGAGGTCTCCTGTCAGTTATACAGCTTTGGCCCTTAAGCACCCTGAATCAATATATATATATATATATATAAATTGTTTGCTGTCAGTTTTCTTATACAATTTCAGGTGATTGTTAGAACAACTGAGGTCTGAAGTAAAATCTGATAAGTTTTATGTGAATTCCACCCACAAATGGATCGTTTTTATCGGTAGTGCCATATACCCATTTCAGTTTGGTGTGCTATCATGTTTGTTATGCAACCCATGCTACAAAATTCATGTCAATTTCACCATATGAGTGCATTTTTATCGATGTAGAAAGTTTTAAGAGTGCATAGTGCATCAGTGCTTACCTTAATTGGTCTAATGCAATTAATTATAGGATAACTTTGAATACTTTGCTTTATCAATTAATTGTAACCAAATCTGCATAGCGGTGGAGACAATGTATTTGTTTTAAGATATATTAGAAAACAATAATGAAGGAAAATGCTATATTTGGTTGGTATATTTGAATTACTTGAAGGTGTAAATATCATAGTAAATTTCAAAGAGGAGGATGAGAGTTATCTCCTTTGACTGCAATCATACAATCTGCAAAAACTCTGACAGAAAATGGGACATTCAGTAGATCATCAACACTGTTTCTCATTGTAAATATGGACAAAAAAGTTCTATCATTTATAGAAAATTATATATTCAAAACATGTCTATATCAGTGTCCTAAACATGTCAGTTCACACTTCATGCACGCATAATAGATGAAACATAATAAAACAAAAACAGCAACTGACAAATGATGACAATGTTCAATTGGATTGCTTGATGTAATAACCAATCACAGCCACTGATTTCTGGGTGCTATTGTCTCAGTGCACACCCTGCCTCACCTTCTGGGTGGTTTAAAATCACTAGAACATTGAGAATTTGACCTGCTGCACCATCTGTACTTCTGTTCAAAGGGCTCAAAGATGGCCATATTTGTGACTGCACACCCAGGTTATTAATGCAAATGTGTTATTAATGTAATGTTTACATGTCTGTGTCCTCTTCATGATTTAGTATATTGTGTTTAATTTTAGGAATCACATGAAGCCAGAAACAATTAGTCTTTAACAGGAATAAATTCAAAAATATAATATCTGTGATATTGCTATTCCATGGGTGTGCACTTACACACCTAGCACACCCTGAATATATGCCCCTGATGTGCGTGTGTTTGTGTGCACGTGTACACACTGTAGGCTTTAGCCCTTTGTGGATGGGATTCACATAAACTTATCAGTCTTGTAATACTTCAGTTATTCTAACAATCACCTGAAATCAGCATGAGAAAACTGATAGCAAACAGTTGCAGCATGAAACTTTTCCAGTTTATATTATAGGGTGTTTCAAAAAGAATGACCCGATTTCAAATAATTATATTTAATAATGAAAATGTGATGTAGTTACAAAATAAATTACCAAGTATGAAGTAATGCTTAAAGTTTCACTCACCACAATTACTAATGCTGCATGACAACATCAAGTTGATAGCTGAATTCATCCCAAATGCATCTGGGAGTGTCTTCTGTCACAGAATTTACTGCAGCCATGATTTTGATTCTGAGCTCATCCACGTCAGCAGGTAATGGAGGAACACAAATACAGTCTTTTACGTATCTCCATAAAAAGAAGTTACAAGGTGCGATGTCTGGAGATCTTGGAGGCCAAGAGTGTAGTGCCAAGTCGTGGGGTCCTATGCATCCAATCCAACGCTGAGGCAATTTTTCATTTAGAAACCGATGAACTTGGAGGCATCTAGCAGTCATCATATCAAACTCTGGGCCAAGGCCGTTCACGTGGCACAAGTCGCATTCATTTGTGGTTCGTGGTTGCAGAGATATACAATTTTCAAATTGGGACATTCTTTTTGAAACATCCTGTATATTTATTGTATAGTTATCTTCTGTACATTTTATGGTAACTAAGTAACCTTGACAAAGTTATCAGATAATAATAAGGTAGAAAAGCTTTTCTTCCACAATTTTTCTCAATCGTTTCTCAAGTATACTTGCATAAATCTTACCAGGAACACTCAGTACGGAAATACCTCTGTAATTCTCGCATTCAGTTTTATTTCCCTTTTTATATTTGGGTACTATGAGAGCTCTACTCCAATCATTGGGAATTCGTTCCTCTGTCCAGGCATTCTGAATTATGCAGTGCAGACACTGTAAGACTTTTATACCATCATACTTCAGCATTTCTGGTAAAATATCATATACACCCACTGCCTTTCCTTGAAATGCCTTTCCACATTTCAAGCCTTTGATTGTGTTTCCTACTTCAAGTATGATATGTATTTCTAACTGTATGCCTGTTCAGTGTTTTTTACATTGCGCTATCACTGCTTGTTTCATTTAGCAATTTTTCGATGTAATTACTCCATACTTCAAGGATATCCTTTTCTCCCATTTTCATGTCACTTATATCATCTTTAATTCCTTTTACAGCACTTTCCCTCCATTCCTAAGCTTCAACAACCTCCAGAATATTTTACCACCTTCTTGATATTTATTTTCTGTGTTCTTGCCAAAGTCCTCCCTTGACTTTTATTTAGTTAGGTTTACAGTGTTTCACTTTCTTACATTTGTCTCTGTATTCTCTAAGAGCACAAGCTGACTTATTTGCCAAGAACTTTTGATATGCTTTCTTCTTTTCATTCACTGCTTCTTTAACTTCCTTTGTCCACCATGAAGTTCTGATTTTTCTATCCTTGCAGACAACCTCACCACATGCCTCTCTAGCTAAATCAATCAGGGTTTTCTTCAAGGCTTGCCACTGAATCTCCAAGGTTTGGTTCCTGTTCTCAAACTCTTTCATTTTTTATTCTTCTTCACTTATGATTGAAAGATAACATGCAGCATTCACTTTGCCTTCAATACAACAAGTTGATCCAAATCATGCCATGAGAATGCATCCCAAACTATTACAAAACCAACAAAGCTTTTCACAGTTGGAAACAAGTACTCTGGCTCGTAAAATATGTGGCATCAGCCAAAAGAAGCTTACGAGCCAGAGTACTTGTTTCCAACTGTGAAAAGCTTTGTTGGTTGTGTAATGGTTTGGGATGCATTCTCATTTCATGATTTAGGTCCACTTGTTGTATTGAAGGCAAAGCGGATGCTGCATGTTATCTTTCAATCATATTAAAAGATAACGTGAAAATGATCACTTATGATTGATCACTAATGATCAATCATAAGTGATCATTTTCATCTGATGTTGCCACACTTTTCTCCTATGCAGCCAGTCATGTTTCTACAGGATATTGCTCCCATTCATCAAGCAAATGTGGTCATACAGTGGTTTGTGACAAACCACTTGCATTTGTAGCAAAAAGTGTTAACGTGGATTCATTGGATCATATCACATCATTCCACTGCCTATGATCTTTGCACCATTTGGATGTGATGACATGCATTGACAGGATTGATCAAAGGATTGTGTAAGGCAATGCGGCCATGATATCCAACTCTATGTAGTTCTCAGCAGAGAATTTTTGTAAAGATGGAGTTTCTCGTGACTGGTTTTGAATTTTTCACACTATTGCTCAGCAGTAGCCTGCCTATTTTTCATGGTCCAGTGCACTAATGCTTGAACATCCCTCTCTTGCACTAAGCGCTTTCACCCACTATTGCATTTCACTAATGTTTGTCCTTCCATACTGAAATAACCTTATCTATGTAAAAAACCTTTACTAACATGCATTTTCAGCTGTCACAGATGCACCTGCCAGCCTGTTTCCAACAGTGATGTCCCTTTCAAAGTCATCACTGAGGTCCTCTCTATATTTCATTCTAGCATGCAATAAACGGTGGCTGACCTCCATTTGTCTTTATATAAACATCCCTAGGAATGTCGAACATATTTGCATAACAACTACATCTGTGTTTGGTACATCGTAGGCGCTGCATTGCAATTACTGATAATGTGACCTGATAGCTCAATGTTTCCATTTTTTTGTCCATTACCTGTACCATGTTAAATACACCTGTTTCTGATGAAAATAATTTTTTCTTAAATGCACTTGTATGTTTAATAATGAATACGCATTATGCAGAAGAAATTTACATTAATAAAGTTTTCTCTGCAATTATGCAGAGAAAACTTGATCAAAAATATATTTTAAAAATTTTGGTAAAGATTTTGAATGCCCATGGATGAGTTACAATTTATCATCATCATCATCATCATCAAATTCCTGCCATGTACCCTCAAGGGGTGTACAGGATATGACAGTACTACATGAAAAAATTACATCATTACTAACTTCCTATCTACAATTTTCCTCCAAATCAGTCTGTTACTTGTCAAGACTCCAACATTATCAGATCTTATATTTCTATCGTCTAAGGCACTTTGTACCGTATCAATCCACCTATACCTTGGTCTTCCTCTGGGTCGTTTTCCTGCCAACCTGGCAGAGAACACTTGTTTTGCTAAGCTTTCCTCTCCCATTCTATTTAAGTGACCATACCATCTGAGATTAGCTCTGCTAACGCATTCCTGGATGCTGACAATGTCAAGTTCTTTCCTAATATCCTGAGAGCTGGGTCAGAAGTTTTACTTCTGACCCAGCTCTCAGATCCATAAGTTAAAATTGGTTTGAACACAGTCTTGTATACAGCTAATTTAGTGTTCCGACTAATTTCTTTCTTATTCCATATGAATTTATTCAATTGACTTCCCACGATACCAGCTTTGCTGATTCTGTTGTCTATTTCTATATTTAGTTTACCATCTTCAGTAAAAATTGTGCCTAAGTAGCTGAAATGTTTTACTTGTTCCACAGGTTCACCATTCACAACACAGTTGACATTTTCAATGATTCTGCCTATTTTCATTGTCTTTGTCTTTTTATTGCTGACCTTCATACCATATCTATTACAACAGCTATTCAATTTAGTCAGAGAATCTTGCAGACTTGTAGCGGATTTATTTAGAAGTATAACATCATCCGCATAAAGCAAAGAGCTGACATTAACATCTCCAATTTTGATATCAGGTTTAATACCACATTCCTTCATAATGTGATCCATATAGATAATGAATAACAGAGGGGATAATGTACATCCTTGTCTCACAACTCAAATAAAGACTAAGTATTGCTTGATATAATGCCCCATTGATACCATATAACTGAAGCGTATTGAATAGCTTCTCTCTTGGCACCTTGTCATATGCCTTTTCCAAATCGACAAAACTTAAATACAGATCTTTGTTATATTCCCATGCTTTCTCGACTATTTGTCGTAAAGTGAAGATCTGATCCTGACAGCCTCTATTTGGCCTGAATCCAGCTTGTTCTTCACCAAGCTTTTCTTCCACAGTTCTTCTCAACCGTTTCTCAAGTATACTTGCATAGATCTTGCCAGGAACACTCAGTAGGGAAATACCTCTGTAATTCTCACATTCAGTTTTATTTCCCTTTTTATATATGAGTACTATGAGAGCTCTACTCCAATCATCGGGAATTCGTCCCTCTGTCCAGGCTTTCTGAACTATGCAGTGCAGCCACTGTAAGACTCTTATACCACCATACTTCAGCATTTCTGGTCGAATATCATCTACTCCTGCTGCCTTTCCACATTTCAAGCCTTTGATGGCTTTTTCTACTTCAAGTATGGATATGTATTCCTGACTGCATGCCTGGTCAGTGTTTTTTATCACTGTGCTGTCATCACTGCTTGTTTCATTTAGCAGTTTTTCAAAGTAATTACTCCATACTTCAAGGATATCTTTTTCTCCTGTTTTCATTTCACCTTTATCATCTCTAATTCCTTTTACAGCACTCTTTCCTCCATTCCTAAGCTTCTTCAACAACCTCCAGAATATTTTGCCACCTTCTTGATATTTATTTTCTATATTCTTGCCAAAGTCCTCCCATGACTTTTGTTTAGCTAGTTTTACACACTGTTTAGCTTTCTTACATTTGTCTCTGTATTCTGTAAGAGTAAAAGCTGACTTATTTGCCAGGAACTTTTGATATGCTGTCTTCTTTTCCTTCACTGCCTCTTTAACTTCCTGTGTCCACCAGGGAGTTCTGATTTTTTTATCTTTGCACACAACCTCACCACATGCCTCTCTGGCAGAATCAATCAATGTTTCCTTCAGAGTTTGCCACTGAATCTCCAAGGTTTGATTCCTGTTCTCAAACTCTTTCATTTTCTTTTCAATAATATTCCTGTATTTTAGTCTACAGTTTACATCTGAGAGCTGCTCAACTTTTATTCGCTTTAAAACTTTCTTACATGTTATTCTTTTCAATATGAAATTCAATTTTATCCTGCTCAAGACTAAATAGTGATCACTTCCAATTTCAAATCCTCTGTACACTCTGGTGTCCTGCACCAGGGAGAAAACATCACTATCAACAATAACATAGTCAATGAGACTTTTCTTATTCCTAGCCTCTTCTCTCCATGTGAATTTGTGCACATTTTTATGTTGGAACATGGTGTTAGTAATAACCAGTCCATGTCCTGAGCAGAAATCCAACAGATATTTGCCATTATTATTAACTTTGCTCTTTTCTCCAAACTTTCCCAAAATATTTTTGTATGTCTCACAATCATTTCCTACTCTACTATTTAGATCCCCAACAAGGACCAACTTTTCCTTTTTCATTGTGTCAGTTGCTTTTTCTAAAGCCTCAAAAAATTCCTCCACTTCTACCTTAGTAGAACCTTCTGTGGGACCATAGGCACAAATAAGTCTCATTGTCCAGTTCCCCATTCTCATATTTGCCCACATTACTCTACTTGAGACTGACTGCCATTCAAGAAGATTAGCCTCGTATTTTGTGTTGAATACTATGGCTACTCCTTCTTTTCCTTGATTGTTATTGCCTGAATATAACATTTTGTATTTATTGCTCAGAAAGATCTCACCAATTTTGGTCTTTTTTGTTTCAGTCACCCCTATTATGTCGATCTGGTACTTATCTAATTCCTCAACTAGCTCCATTTCTTTGCCATTCAGGCTTCTTACGTTGATAGTACCGATCTTTAACTCTGGTGATGTTGAGTTGGGGTTTGTTTTCAGATTTGTTCCAGTAGCTGACTTTTCGCTGTTCGCCCTCGTTCCCTGGCGAAAACAACGGGGGCCTTGTTTAACCGGGCGACGCCCCAGCCGGCATGAAATTTTGTCATGTTGTACCATCATTTTTTATTTTGGTTTAACCAATAAGAATACAATTTGGTCGGCTAAATCCCAAATTGCCAGCCCATCCTCGTTCGTTCAGTATCAAAGTAGATACCCAACAGGGTGCACCACGAGAAGGTGAGGATTGGACATTAGGTCAGAAGCCCTGGTCGGTTCTCCGCATTCCTTTAAAGGCTATGTGGAGGTCTCCTCTCAGTTACAATTTATTTCATTGCTTATTATATTCAGTTAATACATTTTGACTTGGCATAGTATTTTCATTGGGGATACATTAACTGTGTAAAGTGAGAGGGATTCCAGTAAGCAAGTACCTGCTGGATATTTGTTTGGAACATGGACTAGGCATTATTAACACCATGTTCCAGTGGTTCCAGTGCAAAGATGCTCATAAATTCAAATAGAGAGAGAATTCAAAAAATAAGTCCTGCTGACCATTCTATTTGTAGATGGTCATTTCTGTCAACCAGATCAGGATTAGTTATGAGCAAGATATAAACAAATATCATGTAGAAAAGTATGTACACAATTTTGAAAAGAATGTCAAGTAGCTTTTAGGTGTGAACTATATCCTCAAATATACAAATATTATTGGAAAAAAAGTGAAAGAGTTTGTAAACAAAAATCAAACCGTACATATCCTTTGGCAAAATTTGAATTGCATATTGGTTGATTCAGCCAGAGAAGCATGTGGTAAAGTGGTCTGCAAGTATAGAAAAATTCAGACTTTATGGTGGATGCAAAAAAGTTAGAGGCAGTCCTCATAAAGAAGGCAAGCTCTTAGCATATGTCCTGAGAGAAAAATGAACGTGAACTAAGTTGTCTAAAACTACCTAAACACAAAGTATTGAAAGACTTGGAAGAATATGGAAAATAAATATCATGAGCATGGAAAAATGTTCTGAAGACTTGCATTGGAGGTCAGAACTATAATGGGAATCGGAGATGGTAAAGAGTGAAAATGACAACCATGACTGAAGATAAGATATTCCAGAATGGTTTAATTGCTTTGAATATTATTAAACAAGATAATCAGTGACAGAAAACAGAGATGGAAAATATTCAGGAGGAATGCAGTCATTAATACATTTCAGTTCTGCAGGTAGAAAAAGCTGTCATAATGAAATATGGAAAAGTCAGCTGAAGTAAACATTCTGCCAGATGCCAAAAATGGAGGTATAAAAGTTTTATAGTGGTTAAATTACATAATTCAGAAGTCTTAGTCAGTACATTGAATTTCACATTAATTGGTTTAGAGCTCTCATAGTACAACACTGAATGTGAGAATTACCCTCTTACTGTTCTATATAGGATACTTAGTTTCTTCTCCAGAATTTTTATGGAGGAGAAACTCAGGGAAGGACTAGCTAAGTTCAGAACAAATAGGAATGTTAGGATCAGGTTTATACTTTCAGACAAATGTAACAAGGATTTATATTTAAATTTTATAAATCTGGAAAAGACATAAGATTTCAAGAGAAAAGCTCTTCAGAATGATGGCTATGTATGGTATGAGGTATGGAAATTTCCTTATGTATATAAGGTATGGTATATATGGTATGGAAATTTCAGTATTTGTACTCTGACATCCCGAGTACAAATACTGAGTACTCTGGATGTCAGTAAAGCTGTGGGACTGGATGGCATTTCAAGAGTTTTGAGAGAATGTGCTAAAGAACTGACAGCTCCTTTGTCCTGGCTTTTCAATGAAAGCCTGGCTATGGGAAAGGTGCCCAGGGAATGGAAGGAAGGTAAGATAGTGTCATTACATAAGGGCGGTAGCAGACTGGAAGTATCTAATTATAGGCCAGTTTGAGTGTCATCAGTAGTTAAGATTGGAGAAATTATACAGCATACCGTATACAGCATTGGGCAGATGAGAGTAATGTTATCTGTGAGAGTCAACATTGATTTGTGAAGGGGTGCTCTTGTTTTAGTAATATGCTAGCCTTTTATAATAAAGTTACAAGAGTAGTAGATGAGGGAAAGGCATATACTACCATTTTCTTGGACTTGGTGAAGGCATTTGACAGGGTGCCACATGATAAGCTGATATTTAAGTTGGAGCATATGGGTCTGGATGTCAGGTTGGTCAACTGGATTCAGGATTGGCTGTCCGATGGGTATCAGAGTTGTGTATGGTGGAGCAGTTTCAATGAGGCAGAGGGTTTCAGGTGGAGTCCCACAGGGCTCAGTACTGGGACCTTTATATTATATTGTTTAACCTTTATATCAATGACATTGTCGATGGATATTCAGTTGTTCGCAGATGATATGAAGTGGGGAAGGATTATTAGTAATAGTGCAGATGTGGTAGCTGCAAGAGGATTTGAATAAGCTAGACAGATGGGCAAATGAATGGAGTTGTCAGTTTAATGCAGCAAAGTGTAAGGTCTTGAGGCTTGGGACACATTGATGGGATGCTTCATACTCTATTGGAGGAGCTATACTGGAGGAAGTAGGGTAGATAAGAGATCTGGGGTTGATAATTGATAGAAACCTGAAATTTAGGGGACATGTTGCAAAGGTGGTGCAGGTAACACAGAGGATTGCTGCAATAATGAGAAGGACACTGACCTGCAGAGATAAGAGGGTTATCATTTCATTGTATAAGACTGATCAGACCACACTTAGACTATTGTTCTCAGATTTGGTCCCCAGGATTTGAAGGAGATAAATTAACTGTGGAAAGGGTACAAAGATGGATAAGAAAGATGGTTTCAGGACTGTACAATGTTAATTATGAGGATTGGCTGAGGGAATATGGACTGCAGAGTTTGGTGGATAGAGGACAGAGAGGTGATATGATCGAGAGTTGAACGTTGAGAGGCAGTTACAGGGTAGACACTGGGGACTTCTGCTTGGTTGAACAGCGGGAAGGAGTGATGACAATGGGTCCCTCCTTGGAAGTTACGAAAGGAAACTGTGAGCAAGAGGGTGAGGAGTGGTTTCTTTGCATGGAGGGTGGTTGAACCATGGAATGCATTGCCTTCCATGGTTCAACTGATCAACATCATGCTGATAGAGTGATGAGAGCGAGAATGGCCAATGAGTTTAAGGAGTGGTATGATAGACTTTGTGTTTCCTAGGAGACAGGAAACACAAAGTTTCTAGGATGGAGGTCCCTCCTAGAAACAAAGGAGGGACCTCCCATAATGAGTCTTGATAGACTTTGTGTTTCTTAGGAAGGACCTCCCACAATAAGTCTTTTGACTCCATGGAGGCCTGAATAATAATATACAGCAATCTCTCAATTAATGCGTCCCTGATTAGTGCATCAGTTTTTTTCGATACCCAAATTCGATTAGTGCGCCTATCTTAAAATTAAATGTTACAGATTTTAAAAATTTTCAATCTATACATTTTTTTAAAAAATGTATAGATTGAAAATCTATTTTAAAAAATCGCTCACCAGGATGAAATAATTTAGTTACCGATTTGAAACATTTTCAAAGTTATTTTTTAATGGCATATTACACTATTTCCATCTACACTATGTTCCAAATTTACTGCCAAAATTTATGTCATCTGCATTTTTTTTTTTTTATTTACATAGCATTTTTCTGATCATATCTCATGCAATTGTTTTACCTTACTTATTTTAAATTATTTTCCTGACCTTTAATCATGAGTAAAAGAATTAGTGTTAAAAAAAATAGAAACAGGACAAGCACACGAAGCTACAAGTGCAGATAAGTGCAGAAGCGAATGCCTTCCAAGACTTCTAGCTAAATCAGAGAAATCTCAGCCTGGTTATAAAGTCACAAAGTTGAATGAAATTACTGCCAGCAATATGTGAGCAGTTTGGTTGCACATTGTGCAAATGATTTTAGAAGCTTTTCAAATGAATCTAAGTTAATTAAATCTCATTCTGAGAAGTTGAGTGATTCCGACCTGCTAAATTTAGATGCACAGTGGGAAGATCCTGAAGAATATGAAGAAAATTTAATCACTGACAAGCCCAAAGAAGTTTCACAGAAACAATTTGAAAATAGTTTTCGTACAATCGAAGTTTTTAAGCAGCAATGCTTAGAAACTGACCCTGGTGAAGAGAGAACCAGTAAAATTTTCAGAAGAGGCAATAGGACCATACCGTCAGTTGTATGGAAAAAAAAGAAACAGAATGCCCGCCAAACTACATTAGCTCAATTCTCTGTTAAGAAGCAGAATAATAAATTTATATTCTGGGAGGGCCATCCTAGAAACAAAGGAGGGACCTCCCATGATGAGTCTTTTGACTCAATGGAGGCCTGAATAATAATATACAGCAATCCCTCGATTAATGCGCTCCTGATTAGTGCATCAATTTTTTTTGATACCCGAATTCGATTAGTGTGCCTATCTTAAAAATGTTACAGATTTTAAAAATTTTCGATCTATACATTTTTAAAAAAAATGTATAGATTGAAAATCTATTTTAAAAAATCACTCACCAGGATGAAATAATTTAGTTACCGATTTGAAACATTTTCAAAGTTATTTTTTAATGGCATACTACACTATTTCCATGTACACTATGTTCCAAATCTACTGCCAAAATTTATGTCATCTGCTTTACATAGCATTTTGCTGATCATATCTCGTGCAATTGTTTTTCCTTACTTATTTTAAATTATTTTCCTAACCTTTAATCATGAGTAAAAGAATTAGTGAGCAAAAAATAGAAATAGGACAAGAACACAAAAATGGGTGAATCAACTGCTGAATGCAAAGAGAAAGGTAAGGCTGCTTCAAGTTCATCATGCATGCATGCATGCAAAATCAAAGTATTATATTGATTGAATCAGAGAGACTTCTTTTTACATCGATTGAAGATTGTAACCAAAAACAGATTCCACTAAACACTGGCCTTATTAAATCAAAAGCATCGTCTCTTTGTAACCTGAAAAGAGAGTGCTATCAATGATGGAAAAGAAGAATTCCATGCTAGTGCTGGGTGATTTGAACGTTTCAAAAAGAGAAATAGCCTACATAATGTTCTAATCACAGGCGAAGCTGCAAGTGCAGATAATTGCAGAAGTGAATGCCTTCCAAGACTCTTCTAGCCAAATCGGAGAAATCTCAGCCTGGTTATAAATTCGCAAAGTCGAATGAAATTACTGCCAGCAATTGCACATTCTTCCACATTGTGCAAATGATTTTAGAGGCTTTTCAAATGAATCTAAGTTAATTAAATCTCATTCTGAGAAGTTGAGTGATTCCGACCTGCTAAATTTAGATGCACAGCGGGAAGATCCTGAAGAATATGAAGAAAATTTAATCACTGACAATCCCAAAGAAGTTTCACAGAAACAATTTGAAAATAGTGTTCGTACAATCGAAGTTCTTAAGCAGCAATGCTTAGAGACTGACCCTGGTGAAGAGAGAACCAGTAAAATTTTCAGAAGAGGCAATAGGTCCATACCGTCAGTTGTATGAAAAAAAGAAACAGAATGCCCGCCAAACTCGTTAGCTCAATTCTCTGTTAAGGAGCAGAATAATAAATTTATATTTGAATATGTTTAATTGTTTTTCAGCTTCATGGTTTTCCTTTAACTAGGCCTTGAGACATACCCTAATTCTTTTATAAAAAAAAACTTAAGGATCAAAAAAGAAATCTGAGGAACGAATTATACATTTTCCCATAGGTTACTATATTCGATTAGCGCGTTTTTAATAATGCGCCTGTTTTAAAGAACGCATTAATCGAGAGATTGCTGTATGGTATAAATGAAACTGTGCAGGGCAACACACACACACACACACACACACACACACACAGTAATTTACTGTTTATCCTACCTTCAAAACAACCTTTCCGTTAACCATCCCTTCCATATCAACTGGTTTCTGGTACAACACTATATAATTGTACTTCAGTTATCAGAACGGCAAATTGCTTTCCCAATGTGGTTGGATAAATGGCAGATTACTGTAGCCTATACTTAAATTGTGAGTCAGCAGTTGGAACCGGGAAGATGGTTTAATGTGAAATCAGGTGCATGATATCTCTACTGTTGTTCAACATCTACTTGGATCACATTATGAAGGAAGTGACATGAAAGCTAATACAAATTGAAGATATTCAACTCAACTCTTTGCTTTATTCAGATGATGATGATGTACGTGGAAGAATGATAGGACATTGCATCCTTCAATTGGAGAAGACCCGAGTTTGATTCTTATTGTGATGAGAAGAACCTATATTTGGGTTTTTTTAATTTCATATGAGTTAGCTAATTTCATATGAGGATAGCAGGTTTTTTTTTTTCCTCTCTTGGATATAGCAAATCAGCCAGAGTACACATGCAATTTTACAAACAGAAAATACAATAAATGTAGATGATGGTGGATGGCATTGGGTATAGATAGTGGGTTGTTGTATAATGGAGTGCCCTCCTGTGATGAGTCCTTGGACGTATAACAGTAATTTGAATAAACGTGTGTGTTCTGTGTATATAAACATATATAGAACACATAAAATATTTCAACTGTTTAGGCACAATTGAAGATAGCAAATTAAATATGTAACTAAATAATAGAACAACGGTGGGCAAACTGCATCTCGCATGCAGCTTGCAAGACAATATTGGTTTTCATTGCCATTTTTCCTAAACTTTTATACTATTAATCTATAGTAGTATAGTATGTACCAATATTAGAATATTTTATTGTGTAAATGTTTTAAAGATAAGTAAAGAACAGATATTTTGAAACTTTAAAATTTTAGCTTTTAAATGATACTGGTCAAAAGTGGCAAACGGAAGCGAGCGAGGCTATAACCCTGACCTCATTTGTTAGCTCAAAAATATCCAGCATTTGTGTTAAAAAAGGTTTTAAATCCCATTCCACATACCCAACATAGACCTATAATGTTTCAATTCAACCCAGCCATTATGCCTAATACAGTCCTTTACAGATGATGATTTAATTTCAAAAAAGTTAATTGGAAAGGTTTCATGGAAGATCTTGTCTGCTCCATAGAACCAGTCCTTCCAAACTCTCAAGAATATCCTCAATTCATAAAAATGCTTAGGAAAATCTCCACCAAACACATTCCCTGATGATGCCTCACAAACTACATTCCAGGCCTTTCCAGTGATATAAAAGTCTAGTATGTTAATTACAACTTTACAACACCAACCCCTTCAGAAGAGACTACCCATGCAGGAGAAAAATTACGATCCAAGATGGCAGAAGAAAGCTTTTCCTCATGGGAAAAAAGAAATAGAAGCCATTGATATGACCCATAGTAGCAGAAAGGCATGGAACTTTATTTCTCAAATTATTTCTCAAACAAATTGCTCACCAGATGCTGCTGGTGAACAATTTGATTGCTCCCAAAAAGCACCCAAAAAATAAGATACTTAGAAACACAAGTGAAGAAAAAAATATGATTAACTCTCACTTCACCATCACTGAACTCGGTGCTGCCATAAACCTATTAAAACCTAGAAAATCTGCAGGCCTTGATAACTGTTATGAACAAATTAAGCATTTTGGACCTAGGACTAAAGAGTGATTATTAAACCTATACAACCAATATGCCTCAGAATCCTATCTGAGACATATCAGTTGGTGTGCTAAACTGTCTGAAGGTGTGCTAAAGTGGTGACCTTTCTGAAACCAGGGAAAACTCCAACCGAAGCAAAAAATTAGACCTATATCACTACTCAGCAACCTCTTTAAACTCTATGAACAATTAATTTTGAATAGGTTACAACCCCTAATCAAATCCCATCTTATTGCTGAGCAGGCTGGTTTTAGACCAGCCAAATCCTGTACCTCACAAATTCTCAACCTCACTGAATATATAGAAAATGATTATGAGCAAAAACTACCCACAGGAGCAGTCTTTGTAGACCTAACTGCAGCATATGATACCATAAACCATTTCACACTCAGAAAAAAAATATACAGAATACCTAGAGACTTGCCTTGTCCTCCTGATCCAATCATTCTTGGAAAAGATCCTTTTTTGTGGACCTGGGGAGTAGGAAGAGCTGCTGGCATCCCCAAAAAAGGTGGTGATAACACACTTCCCTTCTCCAGGGAAGTGCGTTATCACCATTACTTTTCAACATCTATGTCAGTGATCTCACAATCTTTCCAGGAACTAGAAATTATATCTATGCTGACGACCTTGCCATAGCTACTCAATCAAAAAATTTTAAGTGCATTAAAACTACTCTATCACTTATCTTAAATAGTCAAGCCACATATTATAGCAGTAATCAATTAAAACCAAACCCCCTTGAAAACCCAGACTGGCCTTTTCCACCTTAACAATAATGAGGCCAATAGGAAGCTACAGATTTCTTTGGAAGGTTCTAATATTGAACACTCCTGGAACCCAATCTACCTCGGTGTGACTCTCGATCACACTCTTTCATATAAAACACACACAGAAAAACCAAAGGCAAAAATGAATGCAAGAAACAATATACTAAGAAAGCTTACCTCCTCCAAATGGGATGCAGACCCTAGCACACTGAGATCTTCTGCCTTGGCCCTTTGCTATTCTTCTGCTGAACATTCCCCTAGTATGGTCCAGATCCTACCATGCTGGAAAACTTGACCGAGCATTGGATGAAAGCTGCTGCTTAATTACAGGATGTTTGAAACCAACACCACTAGTGACCTATATACTTCAGCTGGTATTGCACCCCCCTTCAATTTGAAGGTCTGCATTCTCAGCTGACGAAAGAAGCAGACAAATGAATGATGAACGGCATCCACTATTCGGCCAGACCTCAGTGTCCCAGATCCCAACTTAGCTTCATAGCAACTGTTGAACCACCTAAAAACCCTCTAGAGACAAGACTTCAACAATGCTTGCATCATCTGCATCACTCTTCATGCAGTACACACAAGTTATGCACCTGTGGTGGTAGCAGAACATAACTACTATAGCGTAGATAAGTACTTTTCTAATTAATAAATGCATACTTAAGATTGATTTTAGTGAAAGTTATAAAACCCTTGTTTAAAATGACTGAGCAACAGAAGGGTATAAAATGGAAATACAAACGAAAAAAGAGTGTTTAACCAACAATGGGAGGACGATTTTGGTTTTACCGTTAAGGGTGAAAAGGCTCAGTGTCTTATCTGTCATACAACCATCAGCCACTTTTAAAGCCAGTAATTTAAAGCAGCACCATGAATGTAATCATAAAAAGTTTGCATCTGAATTTCCTCCTGAATCAGAACTGCGAAAAAACAAGATAAAACGTTTGAAATATAATTTAGTCACTCATCAAAATAGCCTGTTTTTCCTGCTGTAAGCAAAGTGATTTGGATACTGAAGCTAGTTTTGTTATAGCTTGGAATATTGCTCAAAGTAAACTACCCTACAGTCATGGAGAATTTGTAAAAAAGAATATTAGTGATGCGATTTCAATTCTGGCTCCAGAGAACTCAAAACTTAAACAGGCAATCGAATAAATTCCAATCTCCCACCACACTGCTGAGAGAGACATATTTCTGAAATTAGTTCTACAATCGTATGCTCACTGCAGAGTGATCTGAAAAGCTGCATTGCTTTCAGCTTAGCATTCAATGAATCTACATCTACAAACATTCAAGATATCCCTCAGCTAGCTATATCTGTTCACTATGTTACAAACGATGGAAATTAAAAGAATTCTTAGACTTGATAAGCTTAAAGGAAACCACAAAAGGTACTGACATCAAAAATGCACTTAACAAAGCTTTATTAAATGCTCAACTACCATTCCATAAACTTGTTAGCATTGCAACAGATGCAGCACCAACTATGGTAGGTCAAAATACTGGCCTAGTTGAGCAATTGACACATATCAACTATCCTGAATGTCTCTTTATTCATTGTATCATTCACCTTGAGCATTTAGTAAGCAAACACTTCAAATTCAACCATGTCATAAATTGTGTTTTAAAAATTGTGAATTTCATTCAGAAGTGCAAAAACACACTGTGAATTTAGAAATTTTATTCAGGAGCTGGAGCTTGAAGAAAAGCTAGGTGACCTTTCATTCTACTCTATTGTAAGATGACTATCAATTACCAATCTTTTGAATAAGTTTGTTGCTCTTTTTGAACCAATCATAGCTTTCATAAAAGAAATACAACTAGAAGATCATGGATGGGTACAGGATCTGATGTTCTTTATAGATGTAATGCAGCACCTCCAATATTTAAATCTGGCACTTCAAGGAAGGAACAAAGTTATTACAGAACTTGCCCAATCAGTTTTCAGAATAAAATAAAGCTTTTTCAAAGACATCTGGCAACAAAGAAATTTGAGCACTTTCTCAGCCTTAAATTAAGAATAACTGCTTTTACTGATTCTGAAATTAAAGACAGTAAACTGAAGCAATATAAAGGAAACTTAGAAACACTTTATAATGATTTTGAGAATAGTAAATGCATTTAAGAATTGATCTCTACAGTGGTCTTTAAAGGTGAACACCCTATTAATTTTAATACTTCAAAACATTCCAAACTTTTTTCTTGCAAAAGCAAAATTTCACCTCTTCTACTCAACATCTTCCTGTCGGCTCTCCTGGCTGAAACACGGTACATATATAGCTTCATAGTCTCAAAAAAAAAAAAAAAGCCCTTCTATGCTAAAAGATATTTTTTTCACCTGTGCAGCAGCTATGCAGAAATCTCAAATCCTCTAAGTGTCAAAGCTATATAATTGAGAGGAGACCCCCCCCCCACACACACACAGACTTTAAAGGAATGCGGAGAACCGATCTGGGCTTCTGACCTTATGTCCAATCCTCGCCTTCTCGTGGTGCACCCTGTTAGGTATCTACCTGTATACTGAACGAACGAGGATGGGCTGGCAATTTGAGATTTAGCTGACCAAATTGTATTCTTTAGTGGCTTAAACCAAAATAAAAAATGCTGGTACAACATGACAGAATTTCATGCCAGCTGGGGCGTTTCCCAGTTAAACAGCGAAAAGTAAGCTACTGGAATACATCCTAAAACACACTCGAACTCGATATCACTAGAGTTCAAGATTGGTACTATCAACATAAGAAACCTGAATGGTAAAGAAATGGGGCTAGCTGAGGAACTGGATAAGTACCAGATCGACATAATAGGGGTGACTGAAACAAAAAAAAAAAAGGCAAAAACTGGTGACATCTTTCTGAGCAATAAATACAAAATGTTATATTCAGGCAATGAAGGAGTAGTATTCAACACAAAATTCGAGACTAATCTTCTTGAATGGCAGGTGGTCTCAAGTAGAGTGTGGGCAAATATCAGAATGGGGAACTGGACAATGAGACTTATTTGTGCCTATGGACCTACAAGGTTCTACCAAGGTAGAAGTGGAGGAATTTTTTGAGGCTTTAGAGAAAGCAACTGACACAAAGAAAAAGAAAAAGTTGGTCCTTGTTGGGAATCTAAATAGCAGAGTAGGAAATGATTGTCAGATATACAAAAATATTTTGGGGAAATTTGGAGAAAAGAGCAAAGCTAATAATAATGGCAAATACCTCTTGGATTTCTGCTCAGGACATGGACTGGTTATTACTAACACCATGTTCCAACATAAAAATGTGCACAAATTCACATGGAGAGAAGAGACAAGGAATAAGGAAGTCTCGTTGACTAAGTTATTGTTGATAGTGATGTTTTCTCCCTGGTACAGGACACCAGCGTGTACAGAGAATTTGAAATTGGAAGTGATCACTATTTAGTCTTGAGCAGGACGAAATTGAATTTCATATCGAAAATAATAACATGTAAGAAAGTTTTAAAGTGAATTAAAGTTGAGTAGCTATCAGATGTGAACTGTAGACTAAAATACACAAAGATTATTGAAGAAAAAATGAAAGAGTTTGAGAACAGGAAAACTTTAGAGATTCAGTGGCAAGCCTTGAAGAAAACCCTGATTGACTCAGCCAGAGAGGCACATGTGGTGAGGTTGTCTGCAAGGATAGAAAAATCAGAACTCCATAGTGGACACAGGAAGTTAAAGAGGCAGTGAAGGAAAAGAAGAAAGCATATCAAAAGTTCCTGGCAAATAAGTCAGTTTGTGCTCTTAGAGAATAACAAATGTAAGAAAGTGAAACACTGTGTAAAACTAGCTAAACAAAAGTCATGGGAGGACTTTGGCAAGAACATAGAAAATAAATATCAAGAAGGTGGTAAGATATTCTGGAGGTTGTTGAAGAAGCTTAGAAATGGAATAAAGAGTGCTGTAAAAAGAGTTAGAGATGATAAAGGTGACATGAAAACAGGAGAGAAAGATATCCTGGAAGTATGGAGTAATTACTTCAAAAAATTGCTAAATGAAACGAGCAGTGATAGCACAGTGGTAAAAAACACTCAACAGGCATACAGTCTGGAATACATATTTATACTTGAAGTTGAAAAAGCCTGAAATGTGAAAGGCAACAGGAGTAGATGATATTCTACCAGAAATGCTCAAGTATGGAGGTATAAGAGTCATACAGTGGCTGCACTGCATAGTTCAGAAGGCCTGGACAGAGGGACAAATTCCAGATGATTGGAGTAAAGCTGTAATAGTACCCATATATAAAAAGGGAAATAAAACTGAATGATAATTACAGAGCTATTTCCCTACTGAGTGTTTCTTGCAAGTATACTTGAGAAACAGTTGAGAAGAATTGTGGAAGAAAAGCTTGGTGAAGAACAAGCTGGATTCAGGCCAAATAGGGGCTGTCAGGATCAGATCTTCACTTTACGACAAACAGTTGAGAAATCATGGGAATATAACAAAGATCTGTATTTAAGTTTTGTCGATCTGGAAAAGGCATATGACAAGGTGCCAAGAGAGAAACTATTCAATACGCTACAGTTATATAGTGTCAATGGGAAATTATATCAAGCAATACTTAGTCTTTATTTGAGTTGCGATAGTGTTGCCATCTATGAGGTCAAGAACTTTTGAGACCACCCTTGTATCTACTGTGTGTGTGTGTATTTTGAATATTAAAGATTTTTTAATGCAAATCCTACCCATGAAAATATATATTGTTCATTAGTACCATGGATCGGTGACTTGTGTTTTATATCTATTTATTTACTGTGATTGGTTGACTAATAAAATTTATTTCATTCATAATCACATCATATTATGTTTGAGTAAAGAGATTCTTAAAATTGTTTGCATGGCTAGTAAATACTAATGTCTTATCATTCTTAAACTGTTAAAGCAATTATTCATAATTATTGCATCTATCTGTGTTGGATGAACAACAACAAAAAAAAATTTCCTGTTTTTTTTTTTTTTTCTTCTCTTCTCTTCCCTTAGGAGTTTCTGTATTTGCTTGGAAAGGTGAAACAGAAGAAGACTTCTGGTGGTGTATAGATCGAAGCATACATACTGATAATTGGCAACCAAATATGGTAGAGTTTAATAGATGTATCTGTGTATATTAAGACAGTAGTCAGAACTAGAAGTTGTTCAGATTTCTCAACATTTGATTATACTTTTTGGATATCTTTTGCGTAAGTCAACATATAATTTGTATGGTAACTAGTTAGTTCCAGGTTAATTCTTCAGTGTGCAGTTTTGTTTTCTTAATGCATATAAGCATGCAAAAAGTGTTTTTCGATGTTCTTCTCTGTATTCCTGTATTTTGCTTTTGACTAACTTCTCCATTACTTTACAACTCCTGATATGCTGATCGGTTGATAATTTGCTAAATCAGTCTTCGAGCCCTCTTTATACAATGGAACTATCTTTCCCCACCCCCTTGCGAGAACCAGAACTTAGATTAAGCAATGTGGTCAAAGACGCTGACAATTCCCTAGCACCTTCACATAAAACTCGAGCTGATGTGCCATCTAAGCTCATAGCTGTATTCATATCAAGGTCCTATCCAATTTTTCCAAAATCTTCATCACCACTGTTGAGATACTGATTGGTCGATAGTTGGATACATTGTTCTTTGCGTAGTGTGCAATGGGATTACCATACATTCTTTCCATTCCTCAGAATCTTCCCTGTTCTGAGACTTAAATTATATAGCCTGGTATTCCTTTGACCGGGCTATTTAAATAACGCTCATTTAGCACTCGTGCTGATATCTCATCAGTCCTTATTGCTGAATTCTTATTTTGTGCAACAGCTCTAATAAAATTCATACACCTGAGTTTCTTCAGAAGTAGCAGTGAACTCTCAATATTGCTTACAGAAGGTTGATAGCTTTTAGCAAAATGGGCACTCATTTGTTGAACAACCTCTTCTGCATCTGTCACCTTCACACCATCTGCATTCAGAAGAGTTATTCTTTCATATTCATTCTTTCTTTTATTGCATCATATCGATAGAATTCTTGTGGGTTGTCTTTAGCTTGCAGAGCCAGTTTCTTTTCATACTCAGACTTAGCTTTCTGTACAACAGTTGTGACTATTTTAACCTGCTGCTTATAGTTTTCATAAAGGACATCATCCTTATGCACATGGTATTCCTTCCACATAATCTGTTTCTTACGAATCTCTTGCTTTATAAGATTACACATCCATTTCATACCTACCCTATTTATTCTTCAAACTCTTGAGATATATTCTGATATTGCATCATTTAAGTGTTTTTTAAATACTTCCCATCTAGCAACCAATATCATTCTGCTGAACTCTGTGTACTCCACAGCTGGTCACAATTTCCTGCTTTGTAGTTCAATGTGTAACCTTTTTCTGAATGGAACATTCATAAACTTAATTACTTCCCAAGTGAGTATTGCATGGTCACTGTCACCAACTGGAGGCAGAATAGTTACTTCTTTGATTGAACTCACTCTGACACTAATCAAATCTAACAATCTTTGACATTGAGTTCCTTCTGTCACATTCTGTTTGAGGAAGTTGTCTTGCAATAGCACAGTAAATTCAGTTTCATTCTTCTCATGAGATTTTACTGCTACCCAATCAATATTTGGATAATTAAAGTCCCATTATGATGCATTTCTTCATCACTAACAACCGATCCACCAGGTCTGTAACAACAATCTACTATGTAACTGACCTTGTTAGATTCCACCTCACACCAGATTGCTTCAAATTCACTGCCACATGAAATACTGTTACTAGTAGTGCAATCATAGGATATATTCCTAAAAATATTACCCTTTACACTTGATACCAGTTAGTATGTCTGATTCTGAAAGCCATTTCTCACTAATATCTACAATCTGAGGTCCCAACATATTGACCGAGACAACAAACTCTATCCCTTTTGTTTCTGATACTCCTAGCATTTATATATAGACATAAGCTATCTACATGTTCTTTTATATACTTTTGTATGCAGTCTGCATGAGACAGTTGAACAACTTGCAGATCTCTAATCTTCTCTAGTGCCTTATGCATGTAGACATCTTTGAATGTGTCCATCTGGTTCAGATCCAGATGGACACAAAGTTGAAATTGTTCTTTCCTCAATCATTTCCATGATTAATGCCCATTCCCACAATTATATAATATTGTCACTCTTACACTCATATTCTCACCATTCCTTCCATTATAATTTCAATTCCCTGACTTTCTGTGTGGTTTCATACCAGTTATTTCAAGACTTCTGATACCAAATGCATTCAGGTGTAGGCCGTCCTTCTTATACAAATCTAATCTTCCCTTAAACTCGCTCCACACATCCACAAACCTCACACCCATTCCTTCTACACAGCCTACGCATTGTATTGTTTGCCATCATAGCCCTTCTTCTTAATCGATTTTTATCATATCGAGGTAATATACTTACTATTTTCATTTGCTCACTCTTGCCTTTTCCAACAACCCTTTCATGTCCTCTCTCATACTGAACTTATCATTAGTTGAGTCATTAGTACTCACTACAATTACGATCTTGTTTACTTTTCTGTTTTGAATTGAATATACTATATTTTTAATTTTCGCTCCTAGAAAACTTGACGTTATAACCCGCTCATCAACAGCATAGTTTGATAGTTGCCATACCAAATAACATCCTTTTTACAAATGTTACTTACCTGATTTTTGTTACTTACCGACTTACCTGATTCTGTGCTTCGTTGTTTCTTATTTTGCTGCTTAATTTTCTTTTCCTCCCTAAGTTCATTCGAACTCCTCTAGACTTTCTGTAATTCCCATCGACTCTCTGATTATCTGCTTTAATTTTGCTATTTTGGAGGTTAATTCATTTTTAATAACCTCTTCAATATCTTCAGTAACCTCCTTAGTGAGGCAAGCCTTCTTGTTCTCGACTTCACTGCTCTTCTTAGCATTACATTTGTTGTGCATTTTTGGTACCATTTTGAACTATATTTATTACATTATTAAAACATTTAAGGAATTGAACAACGTAGTTAAGAATATAAATTAAATTATACTTTAATAAATATTTCTGATATTTCGGCAATGTCGTGTTGCCATCTTCTAAAGGAACTTACAAAAAAAGGCACGTGCATGTAGGCACTACAACCCAGTAACTGAGAATGAAGAGATGAAGCTATTGTTCTCCTAAAAGTCCTGATGGTGTCCTCTAGCAGGCTAAGTAATTAATCGGGTGTTCTTGGCTGTTGGGCTGAAGGTCTGCTGATGTAATCCTTCCAAATTTGGAGCAGTCGCATACAACCAAATTTGTATCATCAGGACTTTTAGAACAATGAGAACAATAGCTTCATCTCTTCATTCTCAGTTACTGTGTTGTAGTGCCTATGTGCACGTGCCTTTTTTTTGTAAGTTCCTTTAGAAGATGGTAATGTGATGTTGCCGAAATATTGGAAATATTTATTAAAGTATAATTTAATTTATATTCTTAACTACGTTGTTCAATTCCTTAAATGTTTTAATGATATATTTATTACAGCAATATCTTAACAAAAATATGTTATAAAACACTAATTTTCCAAGGGAAAAAACATGATAAAACAGATAAAAACTATCACTTTTACACAAACTCTAAATTCACCGACCAATCACAACGTAGCCTCGAACCCAGATCATACACACGAATATATAATACTGTTTGTATTAGTTTTCTTATGGTTACATATACTTTGTCTGTTTACTTGATAGGGTACAATAAGCTTTCATATCTCAAAATTTTCTTTTCATGAGTAGAACCTGTTTAGCTCTAATTATTCTTTGAAATGAATATATATGTCAAAAATGCATCATATTTAAGCATCATTTGACATGCATGTAAACCTTTGAAAAAACTATATGAATCAAGGAATTATGGTATCTGAAAGGAATGCAACCAGGAGTACATTTTTAACTGGCAATGGGTAAAAAACTATTAGAAACCTGAAATGTAAAAATAGGCTGAATAAGTTTATATCCAAATAGAAATTATCAAATATGAAAGTTTAAAATTTTTATAGTGGCTAGACTTCATCACAAAGTCTGGTCAAAGTGGTTGGAGCAGAGCTCTCATCCTGCCTGTTTATATATATATATATATATATATATATATATATATATATATATATATATATATATATATATATATATATAAAAAAGAGAATTAGAATGAAATGTGAGAATTATAAAATGTTAATCCCATGGACTGTCACAGAATGGATCTTGATAAGCATACTTGATTTATTGTCATTTACAGAACTGAGAACAAAATAGAAAAGAAATCAAAGAAAATTTAAAGAAATAGTTTATCTTTAAAGCAGAAAAACTTTTTTTAAAAAAAAAGTACATTCTTTGCTTTTCATGGCTAGTCGATTTAATCTGCAGTTGTCTAGCGAAGAGACATTTTGTCAGCATTATTAACACGTTCATGCCAGTATCGAATGTGTATAATTAGCCAATTTGTAAAATTGGTCACCACAGTTTCACAAATTATATATGGCATTCCACTTTCAATATTTGACATGAAATTTTGACATGTTATTTGGATCTAATAACACTGCAACAATTTTAGCTATATTCTTAACAAATTCATCATCAGAATATGGGCATTTAGCATGAGCAATATTTCATGATATAACAAAACTATCCTCATTTGTTGTATCACCTTCCTTACTGAATGTTGTCAACAGTGTCTGCTAGCTATTTATTGATGACTTTAACACAGTTAATTTGTTTTTTCACTAATTCTGATTTAGGCATATAATCAGACAAAAAGTTGCAATTTGTTTCATAGTGGTGTTTCGAGTTACTGGCTTTGCAATGACTGAGTGACATATTGCAGATAAGATACAAAGGTTTACCTCTTTTAACAGTGAATACAAAATCTTCTTCCACTCTTGGTTAAAATTTCTGTTTTCATCTTCATACTTTTGCTTCTTACAATATAATGATGCCATCTTCCTTCACAAAATTTTCACAGACACTTCTAAAAAAATTAAAGTGAAAAGAATAAGTTCCAACACACACAACACAACTAAATTCTACAGCACCAAGTATCACACTAACATTCTGCTAATTTCACTGTCTGCAACACGTGCCGCAATCACACAATCAAAGCCACACCCATTAAAACTAACATTGTCAATACTGGCTTGTACAATTACTGATTCTTCAGCACATTTCTGCTGTAATACTTGCTGACCCAAAATTTCTTTAATCCATGACTCAAATCTAGCATTAAAATTACAATTTAAATTCTTTACTCACCATAAACATTAAATGTATGTTTTAATCCAGTGGACTTCCATATTATACCCAGTAAATAATTATAAAGCTTGAATTTTTTTTATTTGCCTTGTATATTAATTGTGATGCAAAAAGGAGCTCAGCCAATATATTTTTGCAAGCCACACATGTCAACAACCACACGTATATGGTTTTCAAAATACATAGGAAAGGGAAAAAAAAAAACGTGTAGTGATTAATAATTTTCTAACATTGTAATGCTTTTGAAAACTTCTATAGATGTTTCTTTCTGTCTTGAACTCATATGCCATGAGTTCAAGAAAGAAACTTCAAATAAAATTCAGAATATATATTTGAATAACAAATTGCAAAATTCTATATTTTGTTGATATATGTAAAATGATTTTCAGATTTTAGATGATGGAGGAGATGCTACACACCTAATGTTGAAAAAACATCCTACTTTATTTGGCTTGATAAAAGGTATTGTAGAAGAAAGTGTAACAGGCGTCCATCGCCTCTATCAGTTATCCAAAGCTGGAAAACTCACAGTGCCTGCAATGAATGTTAATGATTCTGTAACAAAGGTATGTAATTTGACAAACTGGTTCATTCAGTTATATAAATTTAACATATCAAGGAAATAATTCAAGCAAATGAAAATAAATACCATATACACTTCTTTGCTAGACAAAAAATAATTTTGCATCCAGAAGTGAATCATCATTCAGAATTGAATGATGATTCACTTCTCATTCAATTTCAGAACAGAGGTAGCAAATTATAGACAATCAGTATCTTGGGAGTAATGATTAAGATATTAGTGATTAGATTAGATCAGATTTTTTATAATAAAGTAGCAATTGAGAAAATAGACAAAAAATAATTTTGCATCCAGAAGTGAATCATCATTCAGAATTGAATGATGATTCACTTCTCATTCAATTTCAGAACAGAGGTAGCAAATTATAGACAATCAGTATCTTGGGAGTAATGATTAAGATATTAGTGATTAGATTAGATCAGATTTTTTATAATAAAGTAGCAATTGAGTTGAAGGAAATAGCTATGCATTGATACTGTTTGACAGAGTTACCCATGATATGTTACATAAATTGTTGCAAATGGCATTGGATATGGAACTGGTGAAGGGATAAGTGCTGATGCTGGATATCAAATAGTAGTCTATGAGGAATTGAATTCAGCAGAATACCAGTGGCATACCTGAGGGTTCTGTATTTGGGATGTTGCTATTTAATTTGTCTGTTGGTGATGTAGGAAATGATTTAAGGGTAATTTCCAGCTGTTTGCTGATGACTCAGTAAATGTGATATACGGAGCCTGGTTTAGCCAAGTACAACAGACAATTCTATTGTCTATTCAGTATATATGTTCTACAAATTCTTTCATGCACTTAACATGCATGCCTCTAATTCTTTTGAATAACAGTTGCAAAGGATATAGTGGAATTATTGAATGAGCACTTTGTCAGTGTATATCATACTGGTGTAAATAATGCAGTGCAATATATAGAAGGGAGGTAAGTATTAGGAGAATTGGAAGTGAAAGAATCAGAGGTGTTATCAGGTGTTAATTGGGTTCGATGTTAATAAGGCTGTGGGAAGGGATGACATATCACCGTGTATTCTTAAGGAATGTGCACCACAGTTGTCTATGTCCTTAGCTTGGTTATTTAATGAAAGTCTTGTAGTGGATAGGGCTCCGAAGGAGTGGAAAGGCAAAATAGTACCACTCCACAAGCATGGTTCTAGGACAGATGTTTCCAATTATGGACCAGTGTGCATAACTGCAGCTGTGGTCAAGGTGTTGGCAAGATTGGTTAGGAATAGATTACAGGATTGGTTGATGGACATAGCATTCCTTATGATGGTCAGCATGGATTTGTAAAGGATATAGTTTTAGCAATTTACTTGCATTTTATAAGGTAACAAGTATGTTAGATAAGGAAGAATTGTCTTCTTCATGCATTAGATGTATCTGTTGCGACCAAAACTTCATCTTCTTTAATAGCATCTTTTAATTTCTTTCTAGGTCTTCCTCTTTTTCTCTTATTCTTTGGTTTCCAACTATAGACTTGTTTTATTATTCTATCTTCACTTCTTCTTTCCACGTGTTCAATCCATTTTATTCTTCGGATTGCTACCCAATTGTTTATTGCTTGTATTTCACACTGTTTTCTTATATCTATATTTTTTTATTTTATCTAATCTACTTTTATTTACTATTGTTAAATCTTGAATGGAGGATTTTCTAAGAAGTTGTTCATTCAGAATCTAACATGAAAATTTTAACTAATTTGAGATATTACCTGCACACCAGCAGAAAGTAATAAAGACCTTGTTTGTTGTATTTGAGAATGTACATTAATAATGTGTAATGTATTAGAAATATTTGTAGTCAAAATGGAAAACTAAACTAGAGAATTATGTCAAATTAGTGATTATTTGTGTCCTATTAAGCTATCTAAAATAATGTAAGCGTGCTTTCCTCGAAGACAGCACCTAACAGCAATAGGGAGAGTAAGGATCATCTTAAGGGCATTAAAACTAATGGTCATGTGGAAAAAAAAGGATACAGCAAAAAGAGAGAGAGCGCTAGAACACAGAATATAAGGCAATGCGCGACATATTGCAAGGCTTTTTCATTTTGTTCCGGATTTCATCTTGTGGATTCTTGACCGGTGGTCGGAGAAAGGACGAACCAGGGTTCTATGATGTCGGACAGTGGGCTGTTTTCCTGATTATGCTGAAGAAAATACCACGTGGAGCCGTACACGAATCATTAGCTTATGCAGAATCGTGCCAGTCGCTGGATGTCCCATCGGAAAGGAGCGGAGACCTCAGTCTCGGAAGAAAATAGTTAGAGTTCGGCAACAGTAGAAAGGACGACGTAGCCATAAACCAGGCACCGAAATAGCCGATCGAAGGATGACCAGAACAACATGTGGTAGTTAATAGACCTTCGGAAAGAACTGGGTAATGTAGAGATCCTTGTTATTTGTTATGGAAGTGATAGAAGATAGAAATTTGTGTTTAAGTTATGTGGACAATCTTTACAGAACTTTGATAAGATTTCATATTTTGAGACAGCAAATTCTGTTGGACAAGGAATTGTCAGGAACGAATCTAATTGTATGTGACTGAAGTAATAAGTATATTTTGTTTAGTAGATAACCTTAACTGAGATAGCAACACGTTGTGTAATATGTCTTTATGAATAGCATGCATGAGAGGATCTGAATTTAGTGTAATATTGTTATTGCTTTCTATTGTTTTGTGTGATTAACATTTTGATCTATCTGAGTGCATTTTGTTTAATTTAGAATTGTTTAACTTAGCTAGAGATTTAGAAGTTTTAGCATTTTGATTCAATTTAGTTGTAATTGTCATTAATTCCAATAAACTTGTTTTATTATATATGCCTGAATTCGAGATATCAAATTAGCACGTATGAAATTAGAACCAGTGGGAGAAATTTTAGATATATGTGTTTAGGTAATAGATCATTAGTCACGACTGAAAAAGTACCGATATCTATTTAAGTGTGTGTTAGAGTGTATGCCAATGAATCTAGGAATATTTCCCTGAACTTGAATAAATTCCTGTTATAGGATACTGGCTGGTGCAGTATAAATATAAATTTGCCAGTATCTGAAAAGGAAATATCCCTAGGTAGAATAGGCTACACATAAGAAAAGATAATAGAGGTTAAAGAAGTATATAAGTTAAGAAGTAGAGAGAAAATGACGACATTAACACTATTTTTCTTAATATATTCATTTCAACTGTGTTTAACATTTGTCTTGTTTTTCTAGTGTATGTTATTGTTTCTGCATTATATGTCATAATAGGCCTGATTACTGCTTTATAAATTCTGGTTTTTGTCTACTCTAAGATGTTTATTTTTCCATATTGTTTCGTTCAAGCAGCCTGATATTCTTGCAGTTTTTGCAACTTGTTCTCTGACTTCTAGATGTGGCCTTCCTTTCCAGTTCAGTTGTATACCTAAATAGTTGTAATTTGTTATTTGTTCAATAATAGTACCTTCCAATTCTAATTTGCATCTTTGTGGTTCTTGCGATATTGTCATATATTTTGTTTTAGTTTTTGATATCTTCATATTATATAATTTTTGCTGCTTTATTAAATGTATGTAGTAATATTTATAGCTGAGTTTTATTTTCTGCAATTAATATTACATCATCTGCATAACATATAATTCTTATTATTCTATTGTTTATTTTCTTATTATTCTCTTGTATTTTATTAACTTTTTGTATTATTTCATCCATTATTATATTGAATATTGTTGGACTTAAAGAGTCTCCTTGTCTAATGCCTTTACTAATTTGTATCTCTTTACTTATTTTTCCTTGTGATTTTATTATACAGCTATTGTTATCATATATTTCTTTAATTATTTGTATTATGTTTTTTGCTACTTTTTTTCTCTGCAATATTTCTATTACATCTTGAATTAATATTCTGTCAAATGCTTTTTCCAAGTGTATAAAGCATATAAATAGTTTCTTATTGTATTCTATTGTTTTCTCTATCAATTGTCTGATTATGAATATTTGATCTGTACATGATCTATCTTCTCTGAAACCTTGTTGTTTATCTAATAGATTAATTTCCTTTATTTTATTATTTAGGATTCTTGTTAGTATTTTTAATGAGGTAATGAGGGAGAATTGTTATACAGTGATATTCTTGGACTTTGCCAAAAGCATTTAATAGATTACCATTTGAAAAGTTGGTGTTCAAGCTGCAGAGGATGGGAATAGATAGTATTTTGACAGAGGACAGAGGAGATGCATTTACAGTGGTGTACTTGGATTTTGCAAAGGCTTTTGATAGACTGCCACATGACAAGCTCTTAAATAATTTGAAACAGATGGGATTGGATAACAGACTTCTGTGTTGGATCAGTGACCAGCTGTCAGATAGATATCAGAAAGTTGTATATGGGAGGGTGCAGTATCTCGAAAGAGAAAGGTCACCAGTGGTGTGCCACAGGGGTCAGTTTTGGGACCATTGTTGTTCAATTTGTATATTAATGATATTGAGTTGGGTTTAACTAGGGATATCCAGCTGTTTGCAGATGATGCAAAACTGGGGAAAGCAATGCACAGTCAGGCTGATGTTAATGCCTTACAAGAGGAATAGATTGCATGAATGGGCAGGTAAGTGGAACTGTCAGTTCAATGTTGCCAAGTGTAAGGTTTTGAGATTTGGTAAACAACGATGGGATGCAATATACACTTGGTGGGGAAACTTTAACACAAGTAGAGGAGATGAGAGATCTAGGAGTGATGGTGGACAAGGACCTGAAATTCAGGGGCCACATTGCACAAGTTGTGAAGACATTACATCGAATAATGGTAATGATGTGGAGAGCCCTGACATGCAGAAATAGAGAGGTTATGATTTCATTGTATAAGGCATTGATCGGGCCTCATATGGATTATTTTGCATAGATTTGGTTGCCAGGTTTTCATGGTAACGAAGATATGTTGGATAGGGTCCAGAGAAGATTCACAAAGGGGGTCAGTGGTCTTTGAAATCTCGAATACAAGAATAGATTGAGAGACTGTAAGTTGCAAAGGTAATGAATAGGAGGAAGGGGGGGTATGATTGAGACATATAAGCTAGTCAGGGTTTGTTATCAGGTAGACATGGAAGAGATTATTCATAGAATGAGAGAGGGGAGTAGAACAAGAGGCCATTACTAGAAACTGTATAAGGAGTGTGTGAGCAAAGGAGTGAGAAGCAGGTTCTTTGCATGGAGGGTGGTTGGTGAGTGGGAATGCATTGCCTGAGTGTGTTGTGGATGTGGACACATTGAATCAATTTAAGATGAGGTTGGATGCGCATTGTATGCAATAGTGAGTACCTCCCACGATGAGTCTCTGACTTCATGGAGGTCGGGTGTTGATGATGATAATAATATTGGTTAGATGAATTGGAGATTGGCTCTCTGAACGATACCAGCAAGTTGTGTATAATGGAGCAGTGTCTCAAAAAAGGAGGATAATCAATGAGGGGGCCCCTGAGGTTCTGTTCTTGGACCCCTTCTTGTTTGTAAACGATATATCATGTGGACTGAGTTGGGGATCTTCAGCTATTTGCTCATGATGCAAAGTTGGGGAGAATTATAAGTGGCACTGCTGATGTTAATTCTCTTCAGAACTATATAAGAAATTCCCTTCAGGAATATTTGAATAGATTTTTGACTTGGACAAAGGAGTGGGGTTGTACTTTTAATATTAATAAGTGCAAAGTGTTGCATTTTGGAGTGCAGAAATATAAAGCTGTGTACTATATCGATGGTACTGTACTGCAGGAAGTAGACGAGATTCAAGATTAGGCTGAAGTTTAGATGGCATATTGTGTTGCAAAGGCTGCAGATCACAGTGCTGCTATGATAAGTTCTCTAACATTTAGGGATAAGGAGGTGGTTGTGCCACTGTATAAAACACTGATCAGACCACACTTGGACTATTATGCTCAGATCTGGTCACCTGGTTTTCGTTGTGATGTGGAAACATTGGAGAGGGTCCAGAAAAAAGTGACTAAGGCATTAAGGATATTAAGATTTATGATAAATATGTTGTCAGTTGAATTGAACCTCCCAGGATGAGTCTGCTGACTCCATGGAGAGTGCAATAATAACAAAAAGACTAGAAATATAAAAACAGATACAGTGTATTCTGTCTAATATCTGTCTTTAAAATTAAAGCTATTTTATAAGAAAATGTTTCTTGCTTTTAGGTGCACTAGCACTGATATGCAGCTAGTGCACCTACAAAACCAAGTGCACCTACAAAACCAGCTAGTGCACCTACAAAACCAAGTGCACCTACAAAACCAGCTAGTGCACCTACAAAACTACAAAACCAAGTTTAATAATAGTAAGCCAATAAATTGCTCATTCTTCCCTCCCTGCTTTCACCCATTATTAACAATAGAGAACATAGCTGAGATTACTCATTTTGACCATGAGCGAGTCCAAGTGTTGATTACAGCTTAAAAATTATAACTGTGTCAAAAATACCATATTCTAACATTTAACAGATTCATATCTTACTTTACTGTCAAATGCTGCAATGAAACAAAATTTCTTTGTTGATGTTTTATTTTAAACAGTGAAGAAATTCTCAAAAATTATTTTTATTAAAACTAGCTTGATTTAAAGAATGTATCTAATGCATCATTAGATTAGTCAAACTTATATAAACAAACTGCAACATGATTTTAATGAGCACTGGGAGAAGAGATTTAACTCATCACTGATATAGTAAATAATAGTTACAATGACAGTGATGAGTTAAATCTACCTCTTATTTTTTTTATATTTTCAATAACTTGATAAAAAAATAGATTAAAAAAAAAATAATATAATTATATATTGTATGTTATTTATATGAATATGCTTGTGCTGTATTTTGTGACATAAGACACTTAAACTACAAGTGTCTTATATAAACTACAAGTCAGTGTATATATTTCTAGACCTTTTATTTTATAGTTTGTTAATGGCAAAACAAAATATGAGAAATTTTTATACTGTAACATGATTTTTTTTTCTTAAACACAATTTATTTTTTCATAATTTTAAAACCATACACTTAATACTGAACAATTTATTTCTCTAAGCATTAAAAACTTATTGTTTAATACTGACCATATACAAATATTTTTTAACATTCTTTGCCTACCAGTTTCGCTAGCAAACTGTCTAGCTTTTTTCAAGGCGTTGACGGAAAAGTATAAAAAATGCTAGTAAATGCAAATTGAAAGGACCATAAAAACGTCGTAAACACTCTAGTAGCTAAGGTTGCATGTTCGCGTGACAGATTGAGTGGACTTGTTGTTATTCTTAATCATTATCACGCATGCGTGTTTGTTGTAAACGCATAATGTGATTACTAGCTGGCTGTAGTTCAGATAGATTTAGAGAGAAGATGAGGTTTTTCCATTAACTGTTAAGAATAGTACCCTGGTTTCTGTTGAGGTTTCCACCAGTTTTTAACACTACTGCAGCTTCCTTGAATAAATGATGTCTGTAATCGTCGTCTAAATATTGCATGGAACTATTTTGCCACTCTATCGTGTGGTTAGACGTACAGAAATGATGTGCTAAGCAGGAAGAAATACTTGTGTTGTGGTTTACATCACCAACGTGCTCTCTCTGTCAGATATCCAAACTCCGTGAAGTTTTTCCGATGTAGGCGAGGCCACAGGAGCAAGGAATGTAATATATTCCTGGATATTTGTAGAATAGCACCTTGTCTTTTGGTGATCCTAAAAAATGTTTGCTGGTGGTTGGTTTGAAGATCACTCTGATGTTGTGGGCTTTTAGTATTCTGGCTATTTGATAAGAAATTGACTTGATGAAGGGAATCACTACAGTAGAAATGTGCTGGGAGTTTGGTTCTTCTTGTCTGGGGTTGTCACCGTGTAGATACTTTTTGATGATGTTCGGAAGGTATCCTTTTGTGATAATGTTTTGGCTATTAGTGAGATTTCAGTCTGTATCCTCCTCCTTTTCTGATATAAACTTACGTGCTCTGTTTTTCAACATATGGATAATGCTTGGTTTGTGTGTCTTGTGATGGTTAGAAGTATGTTGAAGGTACCTTCCAGTGCGACTTTCTGTAAATAGATAAATTGACACTATTTGATTGTCTTTTTATCAAGATGTCTAGAAAATGCAGATGGTTGTTGTTTTCAACTTCCAGAGTGAATTTTATCTTATGTATGGAATTGATTTTATTCACAAACGATTTTAAGTTTTCTAAGCTATCTTGCCATATAATGAAAATATCGTCAACATATCTCCACCATATAGATGGTCTAGGGGAGATTGTTGAGAGAATTTCTTTTTCAAGTTTTTCCATGAAAAGGTCTGCACAGGATGGTGATAGCAGACTTCCCATTTCTAGGCCTTCTAATTATTGGTATATGGTGTTATTAACCTTGAAGAAATTAGACTGAAGGCAGTGTTTAAACATCTGTGTGATGTCTAGAGGAAAGAGGTCTTGAATGATGTTTATTACCTCTTCTACTGGT